>NW_022946868.1:2723-11555 GCF_012274545.1 Fukomys damarensis | reverse complement strand
ATGATATGGAAGGAATTCACACAGCAGACACTTTTGGCATGAGAGGTAAGGTGAGGGCAGTGAGTTTTGTGAAGGTACGATGTACTGCAGTTTTCCACGGACCTGAGCCTTGACGCCTTGACAGAATAGGTAATGATTGGCCAGCGAGTAGTGTTAGAGCTAGATTTCGGGGATGGAATGGTCACTCCATTTGAATCCCTGTGTAGTATAATGTGCGTTTGAGGTTAAGGGTTCGTGTTCATTGGACATTCCGTTGTAGGAATGATGTAGGAGTAAAAGTCCCTCCTGGAGGGTCAGGGATAGGATTACAGTTAGGAAGAGGATTTCAGAGAAGGATAGCCTTGAAATTTCGCTGCCTGGATATGGGGCTGTGGGTTTCCTAGTTAGTATCCGCAAGGGATTTCACCTGAGGTTTAACCACAGGGAAGGATTTCAAGTCCCGCCCTTTGGGAACCTAGGCATCAGGGTGTGGGTTAGGGTTAGGGTTGGGATTGGTGAGGATGATACGGAGGCAATTCACCTTCCAGATAGTTTGCATGTGCGAGGTAAGATCAGGGCATCACCTTTTTTTTAGGTGGGGTCGAATGTGTGTTTCCCGGGACCTGCTCATGGTGGCCTCGATATAATGGGTAGTGACTGGGCAGCGAGGAGGGTTAGCGCTCAATTTAGGGGACAGAAGATGCCCCAATTTTCCTTCTGGAGAAGTGTCATGAGTGTTGGACGGCGAGTGTTGGTGTTAATTGGACGTTCATTGTGAGGAATGATGTAGGAGTATAAGTCCCTGCTCTCGGGTCAGGGTTCCTGTTAGTGTTGGGGATAGGATTCCGGTGAGTGATAGGCTGGCAGTTTCTCTCCATGGTTATTGGAGTGTGGGTTTCCTAGTAAGTAGCAGAGTGAGATTTCGCCTTAGCCTTAGCCACATTGCCGGATTTAAAGGACTGCCTTCTGGGAATTTAGGTATCAGGTGGTGGCTTAGGGCTAGGGTTAGGGTTGGTGAGTGTGATCCAGAAGGAATTCGCCTACCGGGTAGTTTGCAAGTCAGCGGGAAGGTGAGAGCAGTGTGTTGCATGAAAGTGGGATGCACTGTGTATTTCCAAAGACCTGAACATTGCACCGTAGTTATAATGGGTAGTGCCTGGCCAGCGAATAGGGTTAGAGCTCCATGAAGGTGATGTGACAGGCTCCCCATTCGACTGCCTGTGTCGTCTCATCTACATTTAAGGGGGTGGAGGGCTCCTGTTCATTTGAACTTCAGCATTCGGAATGACGTAGGAAGGTAAGTGCATCCTCCGGGGTCAGGCTGAGGGTGAGAGTTAGGATGAGGATTCCAGTGAGATACAGCCTCGGAATTTCTGTACATGGGAATTGGGATGTGGCTTTCCTAGTTAGTATTAGCATGAGATTGCACCTTAGATTCAGCCACAGTGGAGGATTTCGAGGACCGCAATCTGGAAAGGTAGGAATCAGGTTGTGGGTTAGGGTTAGGGTTGGAACAGGTGAGCATGCCACGGAAGGAATTCACACAGCAGATAATTTGGGCGTGAGAGGTAAGGTGAGGGCAGTGACTTTTGTGAAGCTCGGATGTGCCTGGTTTTCCCTCGGACTGGAGCCTTGCCGCCTTGACAGAATCGGGAGGGAGGGGCCATCGCCTAGCGTCAGAGCTACATTTAGGGGCTGGAACGGATTCCCCGTTGGGCTCCCCGTGTAGGGCAGTGTGTGACGGAGGGTGAGGCTTCGTGTTCATTGGACCCTGAGTTTTAGGAATGATGTAGGAATGTAAGTCCCTCCTCGAGGGTCAGGATAGGGTTAGGGTTAGGCGGAGGATTCTGGAGAAGGATAACTTTGGAATTTCACTACCTGGGTGTCGGGCTGTGGGTTTCCTAGTAAGTGCCACCATGAAATGTTACCTGAGGCTTAACCACAACGGAGGATTTCAAGTGCCACCCCATGGCTACCTAGGAATCAGGTTGTGGGTTATTGTTAGGGTTAGGATTGGTGACCATGACACGGCAGAATTCACCTTCCAGGTAGTTTGCATGTGCGCGGGATGGTGAGGGCAGCGCCTTTTTTGAAGGTGTGGTCTAATGTGTGTTTCCCAGGACCTTCCCATAGTGGCCTTGATGCAATGGATAGCGACTGGCCATCGAGGAGGGTTAGCGCTCGATTTAGGGGACGTAATAGGCCCCCCATTTGCCTCCTTGCGTAGTGTCATGAGTGTTGGACTGTGAGTGATGGTGTTAATTGGATGTTCAGTGTGAGGAATGATGTAGGAGTATAAGTCCCTCCTCTCGGGTCAGGGTTCCTGTTATTGTTGGGGATCGGATTCTGGTGAGTGATAGCCTGGCAGTTTCTCTCCCTGGCTATTGGCTTGTGGGTTTCCTAGTTAGTAGCTGCATGAGTTTTCGTTTTAGGTTTAGCCACAGTGCCAGATTTCAAGTACCGCCTTCTGGGAACTTAGGAATCAGGTGGTGGCCTATGGTTAGGGTTAGGGTTGGTGAGCATGATCCAGAAGGAATTCTCCCACCAGTTAGTTTGCATGTCAGCGGGAAGTTGAGAGCAGTGTCTTTCATGAAGCTGGGATGCAATGTGTATTTCCAAGGACCTGAACATTGCACTGTAGTTATAATGGGTAGTGCCTGGTCAGCTTGTCGGGGTAGAGCTCGATGAAGGGGAAGGGACAGACTCCCCATTCCACTCTCTGTGTCGTGTCGTCTACATTTAAGGGGGTTGGGGGCTCCGTTGCGTTTGACCTTCAGTGTTCAGAATGACGTAGGAAGGTAAGTCCCTCCTCCGGGGTCAGGCTGAGGGTGAGGGTTAGGATCAGGATTCCAGTGAGGGACAGCCTCCCAATTTTTGTACCTGGGTATTGGGGTGTGGTTTTCATAATTCGTGTCAGCATGAGATTTCACCTTACTCTCCACCACAGTGGAGGATGTCGAGGACCGCCCTCTGTAAAGGTAGGAATGAGGTTGAGGGTTAGGGTTAGAGATAGGACAGTTGAGCATGGCACGAAAGGAATTCACACAGCAGACCACTTGAGCATGAAAGGTAAGGTGAGGGCAACACCTTTTTTGAAGGTGGGGTCGAATGTCTGTTTCCCGCGAATGCCAATGATGGCCTCGATATAATGGAAAGCGACTGGGCAGCGAGGAGGGTTAGCGCTCGATTTAGGGGATGGAATAGGCCCCCCATTTTCCTCACGGAGTATGTGTCATGAGTGTTGGACAGTGAGTGTTGATGTCAATTGGACGTTAGTGTGAGGAAAGATGTAGGACTATAAGTCCCTCCTCTCTGGTCAGGGTACCTGTTAGTGTTGGGTATAGGATTTCGGTGAGTGATAGGCTGGCAATTTCTCTCCCTGGCGATTGGTGTGTGGGTTTCCATGTTAGTAGCAGCATGAGATTTCACCTTAGGCTCACCCACAGTGGAGGATGTCGAGGACCGCCCTCTGGGAAGTTCGGAATCAGGTTGTGGGTTAGGGTTAGCATTAGAACAGGTGAGCATGACACGGAAGGAATTCACACAGCAGACAATTTGGCTGTGAGAGGTAAGGTGAGTGTAGTGACTTTTGTGAAGCTAGGGTGTACTGTGGTTTTCCCTCAGACAGAAGCATTGACGCCTTGATAGAATAAGTAGTGATGGGCCGTCGTGTAGTCCTAGAGCTACATTTAAGGGATGGAATGGATTTCCCATTTGACTCACTGTGTAGTGTAGTTTGTGACGGAGGGTAAGGCTTCGTGTTCATTGGATCATGAGTTTTAGGAACGATGTAGGAATGTTAGTCCCTCCTCGAGGGTCAGCGATAGCCTTAGGGTTAGGCAGAGGATTCCGGAGGAGAGCTTTGGAATTTCTCTACCTGGGTATCGGGCTGTGGGTTTCCTTGTTAGTGTGAGCATGAGATGTCACCTGAGGCTTAACCACAGGGGTGGATCTCAAGTGCCGCCCCATGGCAATGTAGGAATCAGGCTGTGGGTTAGGGTTAGGGTTAGGATTGGTGAGTATGATCCGAACGGAATTCACCTCCAGGTAGTTTGCTTGTGCGAGAGAAGGTGAGGGCAGTGACTTTTGTGAAGCTAGGATGTGCTGTGGTTTTCTCTCGGACCAGAGCCTTGACGCCTTGATAGAATAGGGAGTGATGGGCCATCCCGTACTGTTAGAGCTACATTTAGGGTATCAGTTGGATTCCCTATTTGACTCTCTGTGTAGTGTAGTGTGTGACGGAGTGTAAGGCTTCGTTTTCATTAGACCCTGAGTTTTAGGAATGATGTAGGAATGTAAGTCCTTCCTCGAGGCTCAGGGGTAGGGTTAGGGTTAGGCGGAGGATTCTGTAGAAGAATAGCTTTGGAATTTCGCTACCTGGGTGTCATGAGCCACAAAGTCAGAATCCTGCCAGTAGGTCTCAAACCCAAAGGAAGAACAACAGGAGAGCAAACAGTCTCATAGAGTTAGTTCCAGGCTCATGCTCTTTGTAGCAAGGCCCCGTTTATTTTTCAGGGTGCGGTATATATAGGCTAAAACCGAAACCAAAAGTGTAAACAGGGTGTAGCCGACTACAAAGGTCGCAAGGTTCTACAAAACAAGTATTATAGGTTACATTTGCTAGGCAACAGGTCAGACCACCAGTTGAACTAGCCCATTACTATGGGCTATGGCACGTCCATGCCAGCGAGGTGACTCAAAGTTCAGTCATAGCTGTGCTTATGTCAAGGCTCACCACAATTCCCCCATTTCTCTTTGATAGCATGAAGAATGCTAGCAATAGGCCGTTCATCATGCATAAGCCAAGGAACCTCTCTCTTAGGTGGCAGAAGTCTTCCATCTCCTTACCCGTCATCTGTCATAGGGCTTATGTCCCAGTACGACCTGTCTTAGGTTGGTAGACAGAAGCTTCTGTCCTTACCTGTCACTGAGCATTTCGAGGCAGGGAATCTAGGCACGTTGAGCCTGAGCCAAATTAGATTGCTACGCCTGTTGCATCATCACCTAAAGAAGCCTGTACAGCCATAGCAAGTCGTCCATGATGAAACACAAAAGATTGACACATTCCTGTCATCCTGCGACACATACAACAACCACAGATAATCAAAACTACAATGATCACCAATACAGGAGCAAACACCACAGAAAAATACTGTTCAGCGGCAGTACTGAAATGTTGGCCTGAGGAAAACGTGAATCTGCTCACCAAAGTCCTACACACAAGCTTAAGTCCATGGAATATTCGAGTGACCAGTCTAAAAACTTTTCAGATGTCTCATTAAATCACCAGTCCCATTAAATCCTTGTTCTGGACAATGAAGTCTCCGCTTGTGCACCAAGACACATCCTGGAGTTCTCTCTGCTGCTCCAGTGTTGGGGTCCCAATCCGGTCTCCTCAGTGGAAATCCAGCTTCAAGCTGTTCAGGGATAGTGGTGGGTCTATAAATGTATCTGTAACCATAATTAGGTGTAGCAGAAGAGAAGAGAATACCTGGACCAAAAGGTTATTATCATAAACAATATGCTGGAAAACCTGCATGGTCAAACAATATAAATACATTTTGTATACCAGATATGAATTCTTATGTCCTGAAATGTAGCTTTGTATCAACAGGATCTTCCCCCTTTTTTTAAACAGAAAATAACCATCAGAAACATATTACAATAACATTACTACAATTCAGACCTTTGATAGCCTACAAAACATTCCCAACAACATATTCAACAAGATATATCTTTTTATAAGGCTATGAAAATTATTTTGGTGGCTCCCATTAGTGAACAAAGATCAGAATAAATTTTCTGAGCAGCTGCTTCTTTATTTACCAACAGTAGCGTATCCAAACTTAAAGGTTATATTTAATTATCTTTTAAGTTTTTTATTTGATCCTATAAAGCCAGGTTGTAGAAATCAACAATCCACTTGCATTTGACGTCATTCTGATCAAAAACATACAAACATCTCTGAACACTTAAGACAGACAAATATATAACACTTAAGACAGACAAACATATAAGACAATTTTAATGAGTGCACTCAGATGGTTTTGGCCAATTGAACTATAAAATCTTTTTGTTATGACTAGTCAAAATTTTTGCACATCAAAATTAACAGAGATCTCTTGTAGAATTAGGGTTAAAGGAATGAATACTCTTCTTGACTATAAATGTAAACCTTTTATAACAAACTTGAAGCCAACAAGCAAACATTTTATAAATCATTTCCATAAACATTCTCTACATTCTTAGGTAAAGACAAGAGGAACATACAAAAACTTTTCATGTTAAAGGTACAACTCTTACTTATAGCTTTCTTAATATTTATCTATCTCATTTACTATTAACCTTCTATAACAAACTACTATTTTGTTCTTTATTTTGGTCTATAGTCAGTTTAGAACATACCCTCCCTTGGAGTGTGTGTGGGGAGGGACAGACTGGTCAACAGATACAAAGTCAAAGTCATAGCCAGATGGGAAGAATAAGTTCTGGCATTCTATTACACTGATTATTATAGTCAACAATACTGAAGAGTACTTCAACATGGCTACAAGACAGGATTCTGAATGTTCTCATCCCTAAGAAATGATAAATGTTTGAAATGATAGATAACCTAAGCATCCTGAGTTGATCATTTCACAATATGTAAATGCAATAAAATACTACACTGTATCACATAATGATATAAAAAATTATCTCAATAAAATAATTTAAAAGAAATCCTACAAATCCATACAATTTGTGTGTCAAAAGCTATTATACCATACATAAGAAGTGACACTAGTATACACATACTAAAACTAGCAGGCTTATACAAAATCATCTTAGAAACAATTAAAATAGTTAAGAGTAGCTATAGTAGCTAAACAGATATAAGTAATGACCTTACTTTATCTTCTAAGACAATTAGGTTTCTATCTCCAACACTGAACGTCCTTGCATATTACCTCAAAATGTTAATTCCTTCTCTAACCCTCAAACACAAGCAGAATTCTGTGCTTTTCTTGCAGCAATAATAGCTATCACAACATCTTAACCTCATCAAGAAGTTCAAATACAAAAAGAAGACATGCCTGAGCTTACAAATCATGCTAAATATTTCACCTTCACAATTAAAAGTGAAAACTTTTCAAAGAAAAGTACTAAACCAAATTATAACCCCATAACATATATTCTTCTGTAGCCCCAAGATCTGGCCCAAAAAGCTCTGTGAAGAAATTATTAGTCACATTAGGGGTATCACACTATTTTAATCCAGATTGTCAAATCAACACTAGCCAACTAACTGAATGCAGATCAATATCATCTTCATTCCTATATTAATTGCAGGAGTTGAACACAGAAAATACATTCAGAGAAAAAAAAGTACCTAGGAAGTAACACTCAATTGATGCTACTCTTCATTAATAACACTATAAAGCATATTATCTTTCTGAGCCTAGTCTACCATACACATTTAAAGTCAAATGATTAGTCAAAGACTTGAAAATCTTCCAAGTAATTGTAAGGAAGTTCCAAACTGGCACTGAGGGTATTAGTGTTATGTAACAAGGAAGTGAAAGAAGTTAAATTAACTGCAGAAAATTCCTCCTTGGGACAAAATTGAAGAGAATACTTATATCAGAACTGATTTGACAGCAGCTTTGTGTTGTGATTAAAAAAAAAGATAAATAATCTCCTTCAACGGTTATTTAAAAATAAAAACTACAGATACAGGGAAATAAAAACTACTTTTAGGAGATGAAAAAAACAAGAGTAGGATATCTAACACCCCATTTTCAAATTTAAAATCATATTGTCAGTTGACCAAAGCAGTTCAAATTCAAAGTCTGTGCTATGAAACTGTATAATTATTTTCTATTAAGGGTTGGATAACACCAATGCACTGTAACAATTTGCTTCCTAAATTATTTCCACTTACAGATAAAAGACATATGAGAAATAAGGTTAACCAAACTTACATATAAATCCAAGAAAAGTTTTCAGTTTGATTTAAAAACAAAACAGAAACAAGCTTCAAAATAAATCACAGTATCTTCTACTTACATATAACTTAGCAAAACCTGCAGTAAATGTCCAAGTTTTAGCATACACTGTCACTGTCTTTAGATATTCCAATTAAATGAACCAGTCTTTCCTTGGTCTGAATGAATAGAAGCCTGCTAAAACAAATGCCAATGCTTTTAAAAACTTAAGAACAAAAAGGTTTAAAAACATAATCCTCCCAGATGGAAGGGAAGGAATCAGAAGTTCAATACCCAGTTCGCTACAGAAAATGACGCTAAAATCTTTCTGAATACAGATTCTAATATAGATGTCATTATTCAAACTCCCCCCACATAGTACTGGAAAAATATGAGGCAATTTCACAAAAAATCACAAATTTAGTGGAATAATTATAACAGATATATAAATAAGGATGTACTAAAAAAGGCTTCCAGGGGTGATATTTCAAATCAAAGTTTTAAATACAAAAGGTGTCTTATGTTGCTCAATCATCCCAAGTTTCTGATGCTCTTTATTCTACAGTTACAGATTTGGCTAGATTCCGTGGGAAATCAACATCATAGCCTCTCAACACAGGAAGGTGGAAAGCCAGCAACTGTAAAGGGATCACACTGAGAATGCCTTGCAAGCAGTCCACTGAGTGGGGCACCTTGATCGTCCTTTTCATGTTCTTAATGGTCTCAGTATCCTCCTTATCACAAATTACAACAGGGCAACTCTGCCAGGAGACCACCTGCTGATTCAGTTTAAAGTATCCTTTTTCTGCTTTTAGATTGTTACATCTTAAAATTTGGCTGGCTGCCAATAGAACAGTATTAACCTAAAAGAGCAAGTTAACCCTATAAT
>NW_022946868.1:0-2338 GCF_012274545.1 Fukomys damarensis | reverse complement strand
GGCAAAGAACCTCTCCGGCCCCTGTGGCGGGGAGTCCACTAGCATGTCTGCCTGGACCTCCCTCCCTCCAAAATGATCCAGATCACAAATTACCAATTCAGACATTAATAGGAAAAGAAAGACACAGAAGCAAAGAAAAGGAAACCGGAGACAAACTATTTCTACAAATTCTAATAAATTACACAATTGCTGGTGTCCTACTCTAGCACCAACAACACACAGTAAATCTTTAAGCATAGGTACAAAAAGCATGTAACTCTTGCCTTTTCCCATTTTTAATATTTATAAGAAAACTCACTGCTCCTCTTCTGCCTTCCTTTCGTAGGTCCTCTTTTTTCTTTTTGTTGAGATCTCCTTTTTAGTGGGAGTTTTGAGGGTGGTGTTTAACAAAGCCCAATAAGTAAAGGTACTTTCTGGAAAATGATCAGGCTCAGCCACAAGGGCCTTATTCAACTATTTTCCAACTCTCTCCCATACTTTAGCATTTATTTCTGCCTCATCACACAACCATGGACAAACTTCATCCAATATCTTCACAAATGCTTCCAATTGAGCCTTCTTAACTTTAACCCCTTGTACTTTTGGCAACTTTTGTATAGAGTTGCCTACATAACCTCTAGATTCCTTTTGACCCATACTTTAAGAATTTGAGGGCTTACACCCCTTGTTACTACTGCTGTGATCAGGACTAACATCTCCTGTCTCTCACCAGCGGCCCTTACCTTTTTATTGCTATGATCAGGACTACCGTCCCCTGTCTCTCACGGCAGGTACTTTCTTTTATTGCTGTGATCAGGACTATCACCTCCTGTCTCTCAACAGCAAGCGCTTTCTCTTACAGCCGTGATCAGGACTATCATCCCCTGTCTCTCATCGGCAGCACCCTCTTCTACAACATTACCTTCTACTGCCATGATCAGGACTATCTTCCCCTGTCACTCAACGGCAGGAGCTGCGGGGGTCAGTCGCAGTTCTTGTAGTGCCCTGGATCACACGGCGCTCTCCTCGATGTCCCTCTTACTCAGGTCCTTGTTCAGGTGCCACTTCTCACGAGCTGTGACATCAGGATCCTGCCAGCATGTCCCAAACCTGAGGGAAGGACAACAGGAGAGCAAACAGTCTCAGAGACTTAGTTCCAGGCTCATGCTCTCTTCATAGCAAAGCACCATTTATTTTTCAGGGTGGGGTATATACAGGCTAAAATCGAAACCAAAAGTGTAAACAGGGTGTAGCTGACTACAAAGGTCACAAGGTTCTACAAAACAAGTATTATGGGTTACATTTGCTAGGCAACAGGTCAGACCACCAGTTCAACTAATCTGTTACTATGGGAAATGGCATGTCCATGTCAGCGAGGTGTCTCACAGTTCAATCATAGCTGTGCTTAAGTCAAGGCTCACCACAACTAGGTATTGGCCTTTGGGTTTCCTAGTTAGTGTCAGCATGAGATGTCACCTGCGGCTGAACCACAGAGGAGGATTTCAAGTGCCACCCCAGGGCAAACTAGGAATCAGGCTGTGGGTTAGGGTTAGGGTTAGCATTGCTGAGCACGACTGGGATGGAATTCACCTTCCAGGTAGTTAGCCTGTGCGAGCGAAGGTGAGGGCAGCGACTTTCTTGAAGGTGGGGTCGAATGTGTGTTTGCTGGGACCTGCCCATGGGGGCCTCGATAGAGTGGGCAGAGACTGGGCAGCGAGGAGGGTTGGCGCTCGATGGCGGGGATGGAGTTGGCCCCCCAATTTCCTCCCTGAGTAGTGTCCTGAGCGCTGAACGGTGGGTGTCGGTGTTAGTTGGACGTCCAGGATGAGGAATGACGATGGAGTAGAAGTCCCTGCTCTCGTGTCAGGGCTCCTGTTAGCACTGGGGATAGACAGGATTCCGGTGGGTGATAGGATGGCAGTTTCTCTACCTGGCTATTGGCGTGTGGGTTCCCTAGGTGGTAGAGGCATGAGATTGCACCTTAGGCTCAGCCCCAGTGCCGAATTTCAAGGACCGCCTGCTGGGAGCTTAGGAATCAGGTGGTGGCTTAGGGTTAGGGTGAGGGTTGGTGAGCTTGATCCGGAAGGAAGTCACCTACCGGGTAGTTAGCCTGTGCGAGGGAAGGTGAGGGCAGCACCTTTCACGAAGGTGGGATGCACTGTGTATTTCCAAGGACTCATGCATCGCACGGCGGTGCTAGTGGGTAGTGCTGGGCCAGCGAGTAGGGTGAGAGCTCGATGATGGGGACGGGACAGGCTCCCCACTCCACTCCCCGTGTAGCGTCGTCTACATTTCCGGGGGCGGGGGGCCCCGTTCATGCGACCTTCAGTGTTCGTAATGACGTAGGAAGGGAAGTCCC
>NW_022946867.1:0-208 GCF_012274545.1 Fukomys damarensis | reverse complement strand
CTCACTGAGTCACAGAAAATGGGCTGGGTCAGAGGCTGCCTCGAATGCAGCAAATCACTGCACCACAGTGTTTTGGGGGAGCTCTTTAGATGGGACCTGGGCTCAGGAACACAGCAGCAATGAAGGAGTGGCCACACCTTACCTCGGAAGAGTGGCCAAGTGTTTGAGATAAAGATGATCTGCTCAGCAGACCAAGAAGAGATGGTGC
>NW_022946866.1:0-231 GCF_012274545.1 Fukomys damarensis | reverse complement strand
GGGAGTGCCTAGCAGCTCTGAGTGCACACAAGCCTCCAGAACTCTGTTTACTTGGGGATAGGTGCAGTTTGACGTTAGAACGAACCGCACATTGCAGAGTGCTTCTGTGGTTTAAAGGGCAGTTTTCCCCGGGAAACAGCTTCTCTTAATGCTTAGCCCTTTAAAGCAAAAGCGTTCCGTTTCATGAATGTGAAGTACTCGACAGAGAAAGGTGCTGCAACTCTGTGAGTT
>NW_022946865.1:0-248 GCF_012274545.1 Fukomys damarensis | reverse complement strand
CTAACCTGGCATTTTCACAGATCAAAATGTAGTATCTGCTGAAAAGTGGATGAGTGTCGGTGACCTGAATGATGCCATAGTCATCGTATTCTCTTCTAATCTACAAAAAGAGATTGGGATGTGAGCAAAAATTTTTAGTTGGCCTGATTTTGTTTGAGTCTCTATTACAAACACAACTCAATTAATCCCTTGTTTCTAGCATTTGCAAATATTTCTGTTTGATGCTGAATGTTTATATTTCTAAAAAA
>NW_022946864.1:0-200 GCF_012274545.1 Fukomys damarensis | reverse complement strand
TTAAAAATAAATATTATTTGTAGTAAGTAAGTCAACATACAATTTTAAATGATGGTATCTAAGTACTAGTGATTTTTAAATTAAAAGCAATAATCAAATATTAGCAAATGCTATGAGATATTAGTGGACCTAAACCCCACATATGACGTGTTATGTTGGTCATATTTGTTTAAAGATCTTTCTAAAAAGTAATATTTTTT
>NW_022946863.1:0-268 GCF_012274545.1 Fukomys damarensis | reverse complement strand
TTCTCCACTGAGTTTGCTTTATGCTCTAAATATGATCCTCCTTGGTGCCAGAGGAAATAGTTCAAGGCAAATTGAAAAGGTAAGGGATGTGAGAAAGATTGCTGTCAAGCCTCAAAGTCTTTATATGTTTCCTCTGATCTGCCAAATTATTGCTATCTTCATAAGAAAGAAAACTATCGTCATGTAAAAAATATATTTAGGAAAAAGTTTTTAGAAAGGGGAAATAGTTTAAATCAAATAATAAATTTTATCACAGAAAATGCAATAC
>NW_022946862.1:0-215 GCF_012274545.1 Fukomys damarensis | reverse complement strand
AACTCACAGAGTTGCAGCACCTTTCTCTGTGGAGTGCTTCACATTCATGGAACTGACCGCTTTTGCTTCAATCGGCTAAGCGGCGAGAGATGCTGTTTCCCAAGGAAAACTGCACTTTAAACCGCGAAAGCCCTCTGCAAATTGCGTTTGTCTTCTAATATCAAACTGAACCTATCCCCAAGTATACAGAGTTCTGGAGGCTTGTGTGCACTCAG
>NW_022946861.1:0-262 GCF_012274545.1 Fukomys damarensis | reverse complement strand
AAGCCTTGGGCACTACAGTGGGAATACAAAATGGTGCAGCCCCTGTGGAAAACAGGACGGCAGTTCCTTGGAAAGGTAGACATAGAGTTCCACGTGACCCAGACTTCCGCATGTGGACGTATAAAAAGAACTGAAGGTGAGGGCTTGAGCACATGTTCGTGTGCCTCTGTTCACTGGTGCGTTATTTAAAATGGCCAAGAGGCGGAGACAAACCAAGTGTCCGAAACAGACAAGTGGAGAAAGAAAATGCGGGATAGACACA
>NW_022946860.1:0-421 GCF_012274545.1 Fukomys damarensis | reverse complement strand
TATTAAAATTTAGAAAAGAGGTCGGGGATTTGGCTCAGTGGTTCTGCCGCCTGCTTTGCAAGCACAAGGACCTGAGTTCAATCCTTGGTTTAAAAAAATTTTTTAGAAAAGAATTTAATTCGAATATAGACGAGGCAGTTTTTAAAACTCTTAAAACAGCATTGGGTCATCTTTAATATAGCAAAATCTCTCTTAAAGATGATAATGACCTAACTCATTTCTCTTATCGTGGAACTAGTCTATGAAATAAAATAACGTTGGAATAAAAAAAAACACACTATGGGGTAATTTAAGCCTGGTTTACTTTGTTTGCATGCTCATAAAATGCCATTTTGAGTTTTATATAAATGCAAAGAACCCTCAAGATTTATACCTAAGAATGCAAACTTTATAAAACCAAGCTAATAAGTTTTAAATTCTC
>NW_022946859.1:0-387 GCF_012274545.1 Fukomys damarensis | reverse complement strand
CCTAGTTTTTGAGGTATATCCATATTGATTTCCACAGTAGTTTCACCAGAATGCTTTCCCACCAAAAATGGAGAAAGGTTCCTTTCTCCCCACAACCCCACCAGCATTTGTTATTGGTTGATTTATTGATAGCATCCATTCTTTCTGGAGTGAGGTGGAATCTCAGTGTTTTCATTTGCATCTTTAGAATGATCAGTAATACTGAACATTTTGTAATACATTTATGTGCTGCTTTTACTTCTTTGAGAAATGTCTTTTCATTTCAGATGTCCATTTTTTAATTGGGTCTTTAAATTTTGGGGTCTGATTTTTTTTGTTCTTTGTATATTCTAGATATTATTTATTTGTCTGAGGAACAGATGATAAGAATTTTTTCCCACACTGTAA
>NW_022946858.1:0-213 GCF_012274545.1 Fukomys damarensis | reverse complement strand
TCCAAAACTGCTATTTAGATTCAATGCAATCTCAATTGAAATTCCAACATTGTATTTCACAGAACTAAAGAAAACAATCCAAAAATTCATTTAGAACCAAAAGAGAACTAGAATAGCAAAAGCAATTCTAGGCAAGAAAGACAAGGTAGTGGGGATCACCATCCCCGACTTGAAACAATACTACAAAGTACTGTGATAAAAACAGCATGGTAC
>NW_022946857.1:0-224 GCF_012274545.1 Fukomys damarensis | reverse complement strand
TCGAGAAGCTTCACTGTTCCCAGCTCCTCTCTCTCGTCAATACCATCTGTGTGGTGGCCTGGCCCGCAGCTGTTCCCCTGGAGCCGGATGCCAGTGGTGTTGGTCCCCTGGCCCTGGCCGTGGCCCTAGGCTGATTGTCCTGAGGTCACCACCTCTCTGGATCACAGGCCGAGCCTGTTTCTGGCAGTGGTATTGACAGGAATCTCAGTTGTCTGTGCTGAGGT
>NW_022946856.1:0-234 GCF_012274545.1 Fukomys damarensis | reverse complement strand
CCCTGCTATTTTATTGCTGGTCTCACAGATATCAGATTGGTACTTCTACTTGCATTTTTTTTTCTTGCTATGACATCTTTCCATTACCTAATGTAGATTGGCTTTACAAAAGAAACAAAGATAAAAGAAGAAAGAAAAGCAAACCTTCCAAAACCCAATAATTTCTTCCTATGCTTCCTAATTCTATGTGGTCCCATGCAGGGGCAAGGTGGCCATACTACCAAGTTTACAACA
>NW_022946855.1:0-445 GCF_012274545.1 Fukomys damarensis | reverse complement strand
CCAGAGTGAAGTACTTGTCATTTATCAACCTAGAATGTTTTAAGCAAATAGCACTAAGCACTTGACCCTCCTCAGCAGGAACGCAGCTAGAATGCAGCACTTCTCTGAAACAAGAAGCGAATGGCACCAATAACCTGCAAGGCTGATTGGGGTCTCTTAACCAGAGACATCTTATGAGTAACTTCTACTGACAGCCATCTTAGAGGGGGCCAGGGTTCCCTCAGCCTGCAGCTGCCATTTGATTTTTGCTTTCGTGGTCTTCACGCTGCATTGATCCACTTCTTTGGGCCACAGCAGCCACTGACAATCAAATCTCTTACACAGTACTTGCTGATACAACAGCTCAGGGTGAGGAAGGAACCAGTCACATGCTGAGGAAAGGCCACGGCTAGACAAGGTCAATTCTCTTGAAGAAAGTGAACCCAATTTGGATTCTACATGTGAA
>NW_022946854.1:0-202 GCF_012274545.1 Fukomys damarensis | reverse complement strand
AATGATAACCTTGAAACCTACACTCCTGAACACAGGTAGTTAAATTCCAACACTATTTCTAAGGCTAGAATTAACCCTAAGAACCCTAACCTAAAATAAATAATAATAACCACACCCTGATGCTCAGTTACTTGAAATGCTACACTTTAAATCAACCTCATAAATTGAATTCCATCCATATCCCTAAGCCAAAACCTGATCC
>NW_022946853.1:0-804 GCF_012274545.1 Fukomys damarensis | reverse complement strand
CCACCAGGGCATATTTGGGTTCCAGGAGACATATTTGGTTGTCTTTACAGGAGAGAGGGTTACTACTCGCATCTAGCAGGCAGAGGTCGGGTGTGCTGTTCCACATCCTACTGCATAGGGCAGCACCCCTCAGCCAAATGTCAGTGGTGCCATTGCCGAGAACCTCTGACTTAGACTGCTAATAAACATTGCTGCAATACCTTTAGTTCTTACTGTGTGCCAGGCAGGAAGTGACTTACATGCTCTGTCTCATGAAATCCTGATAATAACTCTGTGAGCCAGGTGCAGGTTGAGTATCTATCTGAAGTGCTTGGGATCAGAAGTGTTTCGGATTTCAGATTTTGGAATCTTGGTGGATATATACATAATGAGTTAACACGGAGATGGGACCCAAGTCTATGCACAAAATTCATTTATGTGTCACATACACCTTTGACACACAGCCTAAAGGTAATTTTGTGCAAGATTTTTACTCTGCCTAAGCTTTGACTGCAGCTTGTCATATGAGGTCATGTGTGGAATTTTCCACTTGGTGGCTTTATGCGGGTGCTCAAAAAGCTGTATACTTTGAAGTATTTTGGAAGTTTTACATTAGGGATGGTCAACCTACATTTATTTCTACTATTCCCCATCTTGTACATGAGGAAACTGAGGCACAGAGAAATTAAGTAATGTGTCCAAAGTCACACAGTTAGTGAGCAGCAAGTGTGGTTCAATCTGAGGTGTGTGAGCCCGGAGCCTACCTCCCCTGCAGTCCCTCTGCCCCAGGGAGAAGGCAGGATGGGGAGAGGGAGAGCCAGGGAG
>NW_022946852.1:481-826 GCF_012274545.1 Fukomys damarensis | reverse complement strand
AGCCTCCAACTAGTAGCACAGTCCTTGTTTCCAGCCATTCCAAGGACCGAACCCTTCCAACATTATTGTGGTGGGCAGTACCAGGATTTCACTACAAATTCAAGATTGGGGGAGCACACCTGTGACTACTGAAGGAATCTCAAACACAATTAGATCCTAGAATGAATCCAAAACTTTCTCTTCTTGCAATGCCTTCTTCAAAATTGCTTCCAAAACACGTTGAAGAATCGTGAGGCACAGGATTCCAAATTTGGCTCAATCAAAATTTCATTTCAACAGTTTTACGTCACTCTGGGCAGCCCCCATCTAATGAAAAGGCCGGAAATGAGAGACATGGGATATGTG
>NW_022946852.1:0-345 GCF_012274545.1 Fukomys damarensis | reverse complement strand
CACAGAAGCCTACCCGATGGTCTTGTAGGAGTAAACGTGATGCTGCCACGCAGGCAATGGACTAGGAATTTGGAAGAGAGATCCAAGGAATGCTGGGAGCTATCAGCATGAGCTTGGTGGGCACGGAAATAGTAGATAAGAAGGAAGGGGCCTCTCTGAGAGGCAGGAGAGAAGAAAAGGTGTACTGCTTCAGAAGGTATAGAAAAGTCTACTCAAGATATTGGAGCTCATCAAGCACATTGCTGTGTCAGTAGCTGCAAGAGTGCCTGAAGCAGAGCATTCTGTCCAGACTGAAGGACAACCCAGGCAGAAAAGGAGCAGTCCTGTCGGATGTGATAAATGCCA
>NW_022946851.1:0-265 GCF_012274545.1 Fukomys damarensis | reverse complement strand
AGAACTCTGTATACTTGGGAATAGGTTCAGTTTGACGTTAGATCACAAATGCACTTTGCAGAAAGCTTCTGGGTTTAAAAGTGCAATTTTCCCTAGGAAACAGCTTCTCTCGCTGCTTAGCCGTGTAAAGTGAAAGCGGTCAGTTTCATGAATGTGAAGTACTCCACAGAGAAAGGTGCTGCAACTCTGTGACTTACCAGTAATGTCCACCTCTTATGGGGAGGACAACTGTATTCCTTTTTGTTTGTAGGTGTCTGCCTCGCAG
>NW_022946850.1:0-217 GCF_012274545.1 Fukomys damarensis | reverse complement strand
GGAGCTCAGGGCTGGCTCTCCATGCCTCCCAGAAGGATGGTAACTGCTGCAGAAGGGAGTGCTAAAAACTTTCAGGGTTCCAGGAGGACAGAACTGAACCTTGCAGCAAGATGAACCCACTCAAGAATCCAAATGCTGGGGAACAGAGCATGAATGGACTTTTGGGGTCACCCAGCTACTCCTTGGGTAAGAGAGGATAAGAGACAGTCCTACCATG
>NW_022946849.1:0-842 GCF_012274545.1 Fukomys damarensis | reverse complement strand
TTAAGTGGGAGAGCAATTTTGCCACCAGTTGCTCTGTGATCTTGGAAAACGGAATTGAGGATCTATTCAAAGGTAAAATTAATTTAATGTGTGAAAATACACTCAGATACATTGAACACAAATTGAAGTGCACATGTTTGGAAAATTTTAAAGGGTCTTAGCAAATGGATGTGAAAATGATTTTTTAAATATTAAGTGGATCTGAATAACTACAGCAGTACTTTATTTTGCATAGTTATGTACTTATGATTCCACATGGCACTGATCAGTCAGGATGGTAGAATTTGCTCTCATGCAAATAAATGCTTAGCCTTTTTACTTTACTTCCATTTCCATGGTGCTTTCTAATCTCTTTATGTTTACTCCATAAAAGTTTCTTTTAGCACTAGTACATCTCATTAGCCTCAGACACTTTGATTATTTTGCAAAGAATAAGCAATCATGGGTATAGCACGGGTTGCATTAAAATGTCAGTTTTACTATGAGTCTAGCAATTAAATTTTCAGATTGAGGTAAATCATCCACTAGTACTAGAAAGATCCACCATTAAAACAGTTGTAAATAAATGTAGAAACATAAAGTCATCAACCAATGCACACTAATTGTGTGTTGATTGATTTCAATGAATGGTCTTGTTGATGTAATTCCATAGGGACCTTGCATGTTAACTGTGATAGCACTGACTCGTTTAGCACTGTCATTTCTAAGAATACATCCACCATGCTGCATTCAGTACAACAGGATTATTAATGTATGTCTTACTCAGAGAAAATCATATGAAAAATCTGTTAGACTTTTGCTTCATGTGTGCCAAAGATAGTACAACTTGTGGAGATTGGTCT
>NW_022946848.1:0-339 GCF_012274545.1 Fukomys damarensis | reverse complement strand
CGAAAAGCAGGGCAGAAGGGAGAGCAGTGTGAAAAGAGATCATGCCAGGCATTCCAAGATAGAGTAAAACAATGAAGAATGTTATGTCTGGAAAACAGGGAGCATTATCTTAGCAGAGAGGACAAACATATTGCTTGCAATGTTTAGGAGAGATTGTCAAGTCAGAAGAACATTGCTCTTTGTTTCACAACATTAACTGAAAAAATAAATGGAAAATACCAAGCAATTAGATAGCCATAAAAGAGGCCTTGCTGTGTCTCTGAGTATCACCCACCAGACAGTGGGCACGAAATGTCTAAGCATAAATGACAGGAGCTGCTACCACCGGAGGGGTGTTGT
>NW_022946847.1:0-239 GCF_012274545.1 Fukomys damarensis | reverse complement strand
TGTCTGCATTTTACATATCACAAAAGATGATATGACAAACATTTCTCCCCTCTCCAAGGTTGTTATATAGGAGAGTGAAGAGGCAGGCTCTGCCTGGAAATAAAGAGAGATGATCCCCGGGGTTGGGATAGGTCATCCTTCCATTTCTGTTTCATTCCCCTGCTCTGAGTTTGACCGCTTGGACTCTCCTCCATTACTGTCAGCATCCCTCAAATAGAATTGTTTTTAGTAGTGAAGAC
>NW_022946846.1:0-551 GCF_012274545.1 Fukomys damarensis | reverse complement strand
CAAAGCGTCTCTGATCATAGCGGGACTAACAAATAATAATAAAATTCAATAAATGGAAACTTAGGTGTGAAATAGAGGTATGGAGTAGAAAATAGTAGAAACTAAGTGACAAAATCTGGCTGTGAGCCTCTATGCAAGGATTTTCATTGAGGCAGAAGAAATACTTAGACTCAAAAGAAGTGGAAAGAAGGAACTAAATTCACAAGCTAACAAATTTGGGAGGGAAACCAGGACAGGCAGTGAAGAATGTTGGGATTGCTGGGTGAGATGGGGAGATTCACTGGGGAGACTGCTCTGTAAGGGTGGCGGACAATGGGGCCACAGTGAGGGAATTACTGGAAGCTTCCTTGTAGGAAAATGGAACCTCAGGGGCACGAGTGAGCAGTAAGATTCAGTGTATTGGTGAGTCAGGAAAATCATAATATACAAAAACAGAAAATAGTTCGACTCGTGATGCACTCTTGGAGAAGTGTGTCTCCTGCATTTCCCTATGAACTGAAAAATCTTAAATCATCCATCATGATGTTTCACAGCTGCACATTTTCAAAATG
>NW_022946845.1:0-205 GCF_012274545.1 Fukomys damarensis | reverse complement strand
CTATGTTGAATTATAATTCGTGGGTTATAGCATATGTCTCTTGTAGGATCTATTTCTGTTTTGCTCTTGCCCTTGATTAATGATAGGTCAATATTTTCGCCACATTTCTACCCTTCATAGAATGTTAGAATGTCAGAATGGCACAGAGTGATCATATAGTTTATCCAGTCAAATCTTCATTTTAACAGATACTGGAAAAGGACAC
>NW_022946844.1:0-250 GCF_012274545.1 Fukomys damarensis | reverse complement strand
TGGTGCTAGCAAGCACATTATCAGATTTGACACTCAAGACTGCCCCAGGGTGAGGCAGGTTTTATTACCTATTATATGCATTGTACAGAGGAAGAAAATGAGAACCTGAAAGGTTCAGTGACTTATCCGAGGCCACTCAGGTTGTGAAAAGCAGGATCTGAACAACCCAGTTAGGAGGATTGTGCAGAATAGAGATGTACTTTTTTCAATTTCCATTCATCTCTTTACTACAATTTTTGTTTTGTTTTGT
>NW_022946843.1:0-203 GCF_012274545.1 Fukomys damarensis | reverse complement strand
AAAGTTTCCCCAGCAGGAAAGCCGGGAGCTGGGTGTCTGAGCTGCTTAAGAATCCCGCACGCCGGGCTGGGGTGTGGTTCCGCAGTAGGGCGCTGGCCTGGCCTGTCCAGGCCCTGGCTCCATCGCCAACACTGGAAAATGTAAACTGAGGCCCAGCAGGAGAGGAGGCGGCCTGATTCCCCGGACAGAACAGGCTGCCGAGC
>NW_022946842.1:0-1101 GCF_012274545.1 Fukomys damarensis | reverse complement strand
GCAAATCAAAAGCATGAGCTATCATCTCATTTTAAAACAACAAAAATAAATTATCAATGATTAATTGAGGATGAGGAGAAATGGACACTTTGATACATTGTTAGTGGAAATGCGAATTAGTACAGCCAATGTGGAAAACCGAGGATCATCAAAAAACTAAATCCCCCCATCCCATCCCCCCACCCCCCGCTGGATGGCGCCGCAGTTGTTCCTGCCTCTGTGCCACCTCCACAGCCACCTCTCCCTCCGCCAGTGGCCTTGGTGGGAATGGGGAACAGTAGTTGTAGGCGCCGCCCCTGCCTCAGCGAAGATACTATATGGAATGGAGGAAAATTGAACTTTTTACAGATCCTTTATATAAAAGGTGTCTGTGGAGTGGTGTTACAGTTTTAATAATAAAAGATTTTTACAGTACTAGCTCCCTAATTGTCGTACAATCTCACTACATGGGAAAAGTTCATGCTGAAAAACTGAAGCAAATACTACGTAAACATGGTCGGATTTCTCCAAGTCCTCAGTCTGACAAAGAGAATCGCTTTTTGTCAATCCATCGAAGCGCTGTCATCTGACTCTTTTCAAAATGAAATTGAAGACTACATTAAAGTGCAGAAAGCCTGAGGCTTAGAGCCAAAGACTGTTTCTGAGATATGAGAGAGGTATTTGGAGAAAGGTGGGTGCAGGGAAGAAGTTGATTCCAGACCCACCTGAAAAGTTCCAGGCCTATCCGAGATCACCCAACATTTCACGCACAGAAAACTGGTTACCTCAGTGGTTCCCAGTTTATGATGACAGACTGAGACTAATTTATTTTGTAATACACGAAAATCTCCATAAGATAGGTACATATATACTGCACAAAGTCCTTCTATAATGAGTTAACATTACAGTATTTTTAAAATAGTATAAGATGAGAAACAAAGAAACCTGATTACTATATTATTTTTTATATAAATAAGAGGAGAAAAGTACTTAAAAGATCTCAAGATATATTACTATGACTGAATCCTCAGTAACGTGGTAAAAAACTTTCCCATTTGACTCAGCTATTCCCCTGCTGGATATCTTCCCCAAATAAGAAATAAAAGTATTATACTTTTATAT
>NW_022946841.1:0-1540 GCF_012274545.1 Fukomys damarensis | reverse complement strand
GTGTGTGGATCTCATCCTATACTCTATTTTTTTGAGAAATCAAATGTCCAAGTTATCTGCCACGTACTACACTACAGGCTTATTAAATCTTAAAATTGGATAACATATGAGCTCATAAATTTGTTCACTTTTTTATGGTTTATCTTAGCTATTCTTTATGATTCTATAAATTTTAATGAATGTTTTTCTTTTAAAAACCTAATGCAATTTTAATAGGAATTATGTTGATTCTATAACTTAGTTTAGAGAGAATATGCCTCGCAACAATCCTTGAGCTATTTGAACTTATCACATACTTAGATTTGTTTGTTTTTCCTCACTTGGAATTCATGGGTTTTGTTTTTGTGAGTATGTAGACCATGAGTTCTCAACCTCAGCACTATTGCTATTTTAAACCAGATAAATCCTCTTTGTGGGGTGCTTTCTACAATGCAAAGTGTGTAGCAGCTGCCTGGACTTTATCTTCTAAATGCCAAATATGCCCCTGACTTGTGACAAGGTTTCTAGGCATTGTAAATGTTCCTTTGGGCAAAATCATTTCATTTAAGAACCACACGCTAGATTTATTCCTCTGAATTTAATGCAAGATTATGCATTGGTATTATATTTACCTTGTATTCTGAAGTCTTAATAAACACATTGTATGTTTGCTGTGGTGGGGTTGCTATGGTACCCAGGCTGATCTGGAATTTAGGAATTCAAGCAATCCTCCTACTTCAGCCCCCCAACTTGCTGGGATTACATGTGTGTATCCCACCTCATCTGGCTCTGATAGGATTTTTTTGGCAGATTCCAAAGTGGGGATTTTTCAAATATAAAATCATATTATCCTAGCAAAGTGAGTTTTCTTTCTTTTTCTGATATTTATACATTTTGTTTTTCTTATAATACATACTCTGAACTCCTATACAACGTTGAGGAAGTTGTCATTGTAAACATTTTAGCTTTCCTTGTTCTGAAACTTAAAGGAAAACAAAGATTTAATGTTTTATCATTAAGTATGATGTTAGCTGTAAGGTTTTTTTGTATTTGGCCTTTATCATATTAAGAACCTTCTTTTCAATTCTTCATTTAATGAGAGTTTTTATTATGAGTTCATATTTGAATTTAGCAATTCCTTCCATAAACTATAGATATGATCATTAGTTTTGTATTCTAATTACATGGATTCAATACTAAATCAGCCTTGCTTTTTTTTTTTTGGTACTGGGGCTTGAACTCAGGACCTTGCACTTGAGAGGCAGGGGGTATAACCACTGAGCTAAATCCTTGGCCCAGCCTTGCATTTTTGAGATAAACCCAATGTGGTATGATGTGCTACACTTTTTATTTATTGTTGGATCCCATATGCTAAAATTTTCTTTTCTTTTTCTTTCCCCTTTGGTACTGGGGTTTGAACTCAGGACCTTGTGCTTGTGAGGCAGGCAGCAGAACCACGGAGCCAAATCCCCAGCCCTGCTAGTACTTTTAAAATTAATACATGTTTGCAATATGTAATGATCGCATTGACTGTGGGCAATACATACTTGTGGATAACACA
>NW_022946840.1:0-298 GCF_012274545.1 Fukomys damarensis | reverse complement strand
CTGAGAAATAAATGTCTTGTTTATGCTACCCAGTCACTTGTATTTTGTTATAGCAGCCTGAGCTATGACATTTCTCACTGACTAATTATCTTGACTATATAAATAAACCATTATATAAGTACATGTCTTTAGAAATAACCCTATAAGCCCAATATACTATTTCCATGAGAGCTTTCTACTTCTAAAACTCAATGTCCAGACCTTTGTACTAAGGACACTCCCCAAACACATCACGTTCCCTTGGTGACAGTGAGAAGAGGAAGGCAAGGCTCCCACTGAATGGCCAGCAAGTCCTCAT
>NW_022946839.1:0-332 GCF_012274545.1 Fukomys damarensis | reverse complement strand
AAAAGGCAAATTAGCTTCTTGAGGCAAGTGGATCATTCCTGGTCCTTATTTTCTCTAAAAAAAGAACAAAACCCAAAACTTTCTTCCAGCTGATTTCCTACATATCGACGCTGACGCACTGTACCCTCAGTGGCCACAGCCAAGTCTCCTGGAGGCAAGAGTAGGTATCCGCTGTTGTTGTTTCCCTCACAGGAGAGTGTTCTGAGGCCCCAGCTTGCTGCAGCGTCACAGTGCGGGGGAGGAATGGGAGCTGGAGAGATAGGAACAACTCTAAGTCTAAGACTGTCATTCAAGTGAAATTAATGTCAGTCTAGAAATGTTACTTCAGGCCT
>NW_022946838.1:0-257 GCF_012274545.1 Fukomys damarensis | reverse complement strand
CCACGCCACCTTCCTATGGGATTAGTGTACACTACTGCAGAGTATCTGCACTGCCTACACTTTTCCTAGAGCTTGGTGTATCCTTTGTTATTGTTAATGTTTAAGGGTGTTCTGGAAGTCTATTGTGCTGTAATGCTTTCATAATTTATACTGTAATGCTTTTATATTATTTTTCAGGGATTTTTGAAGGAATCGTGCAGCAGACCTAAAAGGGGCCTTGTAATTGAGTATCTATTCCCACTCAGTAAGATTCTAGT
>NW_022946837.1:0-219 GCF_012274545.1 Fukomys damarensis | reverse complement strand
CAATCCAAGGCTAGAAGTGCACTGTAACTGAAACTTGCTCTGCTGCGTCATATTCCAGGGTATGATGGCCTATTTCACAAAGAAAACTTGCAGAAGAAAAAAAAATGTTGCTGTTAGAAAAGACCAGATTTCCTTTCACCTCAGAAGTGCTTGTGGCTTTTTATAAAATGAATTTTTTCCAGCCACCAAACTCTTTGAATCCCTCTTTTGTAAACTGGC
>NW_022946836.1:0-246 GCF_012274545.1 Fukomys damarensis | reverse complement strand
ACTTCTACTCCTACGTCATTCCTCAGCCTGGACGTCCAACTGACACCGACACCCACCGTCCAAAGCTCAGGACACTAGTCAGGGAGGAAAATGGCGGGCCTACTCCGTCCCCGACATCGAGCGCTAACCCTCCTCGCTGGCCAGTCGCTGCCCACTATAGGCAGGTCTCCATGGGAAGCTCCAGGGAAACACACATTTGACCCCACCTTCAAGAAAGGCGCTGCCCTCACCTTCGCTCGCACAGGC
>NW_022946835.1:0-577 GCF_012274545.1 Fukomys damarensis | reverse complement strand
TTCATCTCTCTCCTTTCTTTGTTCCTGTCCTAATTCAGTTTTCTTTCTCTTTCTTTTCTTCTCTCCTTTTCCTTCTCTCAATTGTCATTAGTTTTAAATGAAAGTAAATACAGTTTCTAACTTCCCTATTGCTATTATTGTTCTGTTCTTGTCTTTCTTGCTTCATTCTCTGTTCTTGTCTTCAACAGTTCTCCAAAGTTTGCATGATTTTCCTGTGTTCTCTGGCCTCACTTTTAAACTTTCCCTATACTTCTACCTATTCCTCCCTCCCCAATTCTTTCTAAGTCCCCATAATGAAGGGTAAATTTGTTATATTGAAGAGTTGGTTCACTACACAAATATATTGGGGTGGTCCTCAATTTTCATTTAATTTACATGGGTAAAGGTGATACATTAATAACTACCACAAGTTGTCATTATCTGAGCTGTGATTGATGCTATTGTTGTTGCTATCACTTGGGCTCAAGTGTTGTGATTGATCTAATCAGGTATCCTTCCTGGTGTACTGAAAATAAGATTGCCTCAGACTCATTATAGACTCAAAACCTAAAGACCAGCTATACCTGGAAGATATCTC
>NW_022946834.1:0-1399 GCF_012274545.1 Fukomys damarensis | reverse complement strand
TTTTTTTTAATGAGAATTCTACACCATTTCCATTTTTTCAAATAAGAATTATCTCTTAAGGAAAACTTCTATTTTCCTTTTGATAGCAGTAGTTATATGCATTGGATATTTCTGTATTTATTTATTTTTTCGTTGAGTTTATTGGTACTTTTTAAGTAGAGAGTACATTTACATTCATCATTTGGATCTCCTAACTTTACATGACAGATCTTGGTTCTCAGTTTTTCCCTATACACCTCCCCTCCTTTTAGCCCTCCCCTATTCACAAGAACTTTGTTTCTATTGTTTCCTTTTCTCATATTTTTTTCTTTTACCCTTTTTCTTTCCCCTAAATGGCCATACTATTAAAACTGCTATACAGATTCAGTGCAATCCCAGTTGAAATTCCAACAGTATATTTCACAGAATTGGAGAAAATAATCCAAAAATTCATTTGGAACCAGAAGAGAACTAGAATAGCAAAATAAATTCTAAGCAACAGAGACATAGCAGGGAGTATCATAATCCTCAATTTGAAAACTATACTACAAAGCCACTATGATAATAACAGCATGGTACTGACAAAAAAAGGCCTGAGTATCAGTGGAATAGATTGGAAGATGCATTGGATATTTATACATTTTGCTCATTGAAATGATATTCAAATTCTGATTTTTTCTCTTTAATTGAGTTTCATTGTATCTTAGAAAGCTACTGATATGCTTATACCCTTATTTATAACCTGCTGCTACCCTTAAATAACTCAGAGTATCAAAGCAGGTTGAAATCAAGATTTGCTAGGGCTGAAGACATCTGACTTCTCTACTGTTTGATGAGGATATATCTGGTCCATTCTCTCTTCTAAGATTATTCAAATTTGTTAGAATGATTAAGTTACTTCTGGGATGTTGGCCAGCTAAGTCCCTGTATCCTTGTCATGGAGTCTTTAATGGGACAGATTACAACACTACAGCTACATCCCATCAGGACTAACAAGCAAGGAGCAGAGACACAGACAGCCACAATGTTAAAAGCTGTATTATTTTTGTACAGTAATCTCAGATGTATATTTCATTAGTTTGTTGAAAAACACTTAAGAGAACTGATCCATGCAATGGTCCAAATACTGGAGGTTGGGATTACTGGGAGCGTGTTACAGCACGCTGTTGAACAGGCCTTCTTTTCTGGTTTTGTTCTAAGCATAACAAGTTTCTGAAGATGTCACTCTGTTTTCCACTATAGTCGAGAATCCATCATAGTACCATAATACCAGGTGAGTTCTCCTGCCGAAAAAGTAACGTGGCAAGTAAGTGACTCTGAATTTTGTATTTCTGCAGCCCTTATTGTGCTCTTGCAGGTGACATAGGTAGAAGAAGGAAACATTGTTTTTCTTTCATCAGTGGAGTCACTCTGTTGATAT
>NW_022946833.1:0-212 GCF_012274545.1 Fukomys damarensis | reverse complement strand
CTGTATACTTGGGGATAGGTTCAGTTTGACTTTAGAAGACAAACGCACTTTGCAGAGGGCTTTAGAGGTTTAAAGTGCCGCTTTCCCCGAGAAACAGCTTCTATCGCCTCTTAGCCATTTAAAGCGAAAGCGGTAAGTTTCATGAATGTGACGTGCTCCGCAGAGAAATGTGCTGCTACTCTGTGAGTTTCCCAGTGAAGTCCACCTCTTAT
>NW_022946832.1:0-267 GCF_012274545.1 Fukomys damarensis | reverse complement strand
GGAACTCACTATGTAGCCCAGGCTGGTCTCAAACTCACAGTGAACCTCCTGCCTCAGCCTCCCGAGTGCTTGGATTACAGGTGTGCGCCACCATGCCCGGCCTCATTTAATTTCTTTTCTCTCCTTTTCTCTTTTCCCATTTTAATTTTTCTTTTCTTATCTTTTATTTTCTGGCCAGGGATTTAGCTCAGAGGTTCTGGTGCCTGCCTCGTAAGCGCAAGGACCCAAGTTCGATACGTGGTACCAAAAAAAAAAAAAAAAAAAAAA
>NW_022946831.1:0-421 GCF_012274545.1 Fukomys damarensis | reverse complement strand
AAGTAACGCACTTACCCCACACACAGCATGATTTCATTTGTCTTCATAGTAAACTTTATTGAAACTGAGTTGAATTCAGATTCATCTTTCCCCTTGGGGGGGAATAGACCAAGGGATCCAATACTTGTACTTCGGTGTTCAGAAGCAGGAAGTGGAGCCCCTGCTATTCCCCAGGTGGGGAACTTGGGGTCCAAGGTGGTAAGGGAGGCTGCCCCTTATTCTAGTGCAGATGGAGGAGGACAGGCTGTTGTCCCTTCTGTCCCTCTGAACCCTGGCTTTAGCGCTGATATCTTTCTAACATTATTGCTTTCTTCTCTGTGCATTCCTAGCCTCTAATTTCCAGGGTCCCGGTGCCTCTGTCTTTCTTTTCTTGTGCCTGTCATTGCAATTTTTCCTGCAATTTTTTTTTGGAAATTTTTTT
>NW_022946830.1:0-215 GCF_012274545.1 Fukomys damarensis | reverse complement strand
CTTTTTCTGAGCATCTCCCTTTCTCAAACTGGAAATTCCGTAGGAGATGAGCAGTCCGCATTGTAAGGATTTATCTCTATCACAGACTAAAATCTGCCAGAGCAATTGGGAAGTGCCAGGGTTAAATAGAATCCGTGCTCAAGGTCTTATGTACTCCTTTCTGTGCCCCTGGTTGCGCAGCGATTTCAGCCGCGGTGTTTGGTAACTTGCTCGCC
>NW_022946829.1:0-234 GCF_012274545.1 Fukomys damarensis | reverse complement strand
GGTATTATTTTCTTCTTCTGTGGCCACTTGCTCTACCTTCAGGGAGTTGTTAAGGATATGTTGTTATAAATCTAATACAATGCATTAATAACTACATGGTTGAACATCTTTGATCTTCCTTTGTCTTCCTTTTGAACAGCATTCTTTTACATTCACATGATTAAATCAAATAGTTGTATTTCTCCCTTTCTCTTCTGTGGACACCTCAGGTACAGAGGATGATGTTTCTCATTC
>NW_022946828.1:0-208 GCF_012274545.1 Fukomys damarensis | reverse complement strand
ATCCAGCACCCCCACCAGAAG
Source organism: Fukomys damarensis (assembly GCF_012274545.1). Classification (NCBI taxonomy): domain Eukaryota; kingdom Metazoa; phylum Chordata; class Mammalia; order Rodentia; family Bathyergidae; genus Fukomys; species Fukomys damarensis. Next base: position 187 of record NW_022946828.1, on the reverse strand, counting down.
CCTAAAAGCAATAGATCTTTGACTTCTTTCATCGATTTTTTTATAGTTTTCAGCATACAGATCTTACATGTACGTAGAGTACTTCATGTTTTATGGAAATAGTAAATGATACTATTTCCTAACAGTTTACTGCTGCTGTACAGAAATAAAATTGATTTTTTATTATATTAACTGTTATGGTTGGGAT
>NW_022946827.1:0-200 GCF_012274545.1 Fukomys damarensis | reverse complement strand
CTGGGCTTCTGTTCCCATTACCTATAAAATAGAGATACTAATAGTACCAATAAGATTGTTTGGATTTCAAAGTGTTAATACACATAAAATATTAAAGGGATACCCCTCTTTCTGGGCCCCCTTCTGTCTCTTAGACGGAAGCTTTCTTTCTCTGACTAAATTCTTCCTACTCTTAACCTCCATTGTTCCTAGAATTCATT
>NW_022946826.1:0-749 GCF_012274545.1 Fukomys damarensis | reverse complement strand
GAGTATGATGACCCGTTCTTGATCAGGACAGTGGACCTGCTGGAGATGCTTCTGAAAGAGGAATCCAGCTTAATGACTCAGGTGCAGGGCTCACGGGAGTCTGGATGATTCCTCTTTTGTGCAGCTAGGCCTCTCAGGAAGATAGGGGAGATAGGACCAAGGGCATTCTGGAGAGGCACTGCAGCGGGAAAGGCCCGGAGGCGGCAACTGTCACACAACAGTGGGAGAGGTGGACCGGGTTCTGGGCTGTAGATGGGGCAGAGTCTGCAGCTCCTGTCTGCATAGGGAGCCACCGACACTCGTGAGGTTTCCAGGGTAGCACATTGCTTCTGGTAACCCCGTACAGAGCGTGGAGGAGGCACTAGAGAGGAAGCAGGTCACCCTCAGGCACAGGCCAGCCAGGGTCCAGTGAAGGTTGGGACCTGAGCCTGATCCATGTGAGAGCTGTGTGTAGGAAAGACCACCGCCTTGCCTTCTCTGTGCCCATCACAGGTACTGAACATGTTCCCCTGGCTGCTGCACATCCCAGGGTTAGTTGAAAAGGTTTGCTCTGGGCACATTGCATTGAACGCCCTCCTGGATACACTGGTAACCGAGCACAAGACAACCTGGGACCCGGCACAGCCCCCCCGAGACCTGACCGATTCCTTCCTGGCTCAGATAGAGAAGGTGAGGGGCGACTGCCAGAAATGAAACATGGGGCTGCGGTGTTGGGGACGTGTGAGGGGTCAGGTCATGGAAGTGGAACC
>NW_022946825.1:0-2862 GCF_012274545.1 Fukomys damarensis | reverse complement strand
CACACACACACACACACACACACACACACACACACACACACACACACACACACACACCCTTCTAAAACTGGACCCAGAATATACAGTGACATTACCATGAAAATGGCTTATTCAAAAGAAAGCAATACAATTTAGTCATAAGCTGCCCCAAGACCATTTACATTTTAACTTCAGCTCTTCCTGCCTTACTATTTTAAGATGGAGAGAATGGGAGTTAGGAGGAATGCATCAAGGAGAGGAATAGTAATATAACAAGCAAGAATGGCAGTCCAGAGGTTGGAAATACACATATAAATACTGTACTTTTATTTATAAGCAACCCCTATAACAGGCTAGAACTCCCTATTTTCACAAGAATTCCTTCCTTCCCCAGGCATACTACTCCTTGTAACCAGCATCCCCAGAAGCTGGGCACCTACCCACTCCCTGAAACTCTATTCCCTTTCCTAGTTTTAGTTTCCTGTGACAAGCGTCTCCTTTTGCTTACCCTCTTTCATCTTTTTTTGTATGAGGTATTACTGAGTTATCCAGGATATTCTTAAAATCTTCATCTCAAGTGATGCTCCCACCTCAGCCTCCCAAATTCTGGACTACAGTCACCAGGCATGCAGCACCACACCCGGCAGCACAGAAGGTATTTTGATGTAAACATCTGATTTTGACTGCCTCTACTTGCTCTATATTTCCCCAAGGTTATACTCTTCTGGCCCCAACAATTTCCAATATCTTTGAGACCAGCCTTTAGTTCCTAGCATATGGTACCTATGGCAGGGGGCACAAACCCATTATTTTCTAAAATCAAATCTGTTCTTCCCATCCTCATGAATGGCATTGTATCTCATTAGTAAGAACACTGGAGCCATCTTTAATTCCTTTTGCCTTCTCATTTTCCATTTCAAATTGATAACAGCACTCTGCTTCTCAAGAGGTGAAGACATGGCAAAGCAGGCTGGGGAAGTGGGCATGAACTGCTAAGTACAAGATCCCGGACACAAGCACAGAACAGTTATCAAAGACCTGCAAGACTCTGCAAGACTTCTTGCAAGAATTCCGGCAGGTTTTCAATAGGATGCCTGCCCTAGACCTGACCTCAGCCTCACATGTGGGATCTCAGGACCCATATGTAGAAGTTCCTGGCATGAATGGACACACTGGCACCATGAAGGCTTTGCTATCATACCTGTCCATGATCGCCCACACTGTTGCCCAGGCTCAGCATGTACCTTCATCTCTGTTCTTACCCTCTCTTTCTATTTACTCAGCCCAACCTCACTCTGCAGAGCCAGTTTCTCTTCCACTCTTCATTTTTACTTTATTTGGGGGGAAGGTACAGGGGATTGAACTCAGGACCTTGTGCTTGGGATGCAGGCACCGGAACCACTGAGCTAAATCCCCAACCCCATTTTTGCTTTCTTGAATAAACCTTGCCACTGCTTTTTTCTTGCTCATTTCATTCAATTCTTTGTTTAAGGCAAGAAGAACCTGGAATCCAACTGCAAAAGGAGAGTGATCTATCCAAAACCTAGTAATGTTTAGTTGGCAAGCCACTTTTTTAGAAACAAGCTACCCAGTAATACTTCTACCCTGTGTCTTGAATTCATCTTCTCATTTCTAGCTCTATTCCTACCAGTAGTTCATACTGTTCTTGGACCCAGATGCATGCTGTTTACTATCTATGTCATTTCATTTCCCTCTTAACTATCCATTCATAGCATAGCAAATATTACATAAATCTTACCTTCTTACAACCTTACTTGAAAATATCTAGTGGCTCCCTTAAAGTCTTAATCTCTTAGCATTGTCATTTAAAGTCCTTCACAATCCAGCCCCACTTTACCTTTCCAATTTATGCCTGGTCATTCTAACATCAGTAGACTATTATATCCCGTGTTTACATGCCTTTATTTCCTTTCTGTGCCATGCCTTTTTCTTTATTTTCCACCTTAAAAATATCACTCATTTCCAAGGACCAGTCAAGTACTACTTCCTGTATGAAGCTTTAACTGATTTCCAGCACAAAGTACCATTTCAATGGCTTCCTCTTCTGTTCTACTACAACCTTTTGTTCATGTCTCTATGTCCCAATTACCATAACTTACTTGCATTATACCAAGAGTTAATGAATGGAACAGACATAGTTTTATTTATCCTAGTCTCCATACCACGGTTTTAATACATAGTAGAAACTCAAGAAAGGGTCACAAAATTAACAATAAAGTCACTGGGACAATCCACTCGCAGACTTCTGGCACCCTCTCATACTGACAGTGGCAGGTGACTGGCTACATGAACCTCTACCTCCCAAGCTTCTAAAATTAACTTACTGATTATAAGGGGCACGAAGGGCTGGACCACAGAAGAATCATTATAGTTATGAGAAAAGGAATACTCTCACTCATGAATGAAAATCAATGATGCTTCTCTGAAGCCTTGCTGGATCCCTTATAACAATTGTCTCTTTCCTTGTATCCCCCTATTACTTTGTATTTCCCCTTTATTTAAGATACTCACACACACATATTACACACTCAAGCACAATTTGCTATTCTTTACTTACTATGATATTTTTCCCCCTTTAAATGTAGCTTCCCTCAATTAATGAGCCTGGAGTATCCTACTTTTTTCTTTAATTTACCAAATCTAACAAATCTGGCCCACTCTTTTCAATATACATATTATTATAAACTGACAGTGTCCTTTTGTATATTGCTGTTTTATCTTCTCTAACAATAGCTTTCTAAGAACCCTGTGCATGGGCCGGGGATTTAGCTCAGTGGTTCCACTGCCTGCCTCTCAAGTGCAAGGTCCTAAGTTCGATCCTCAGTACCAAAAAAAAAAAAAAAAAAAAAAAAAAAAAACCTT
>NW_022946824.1:0-275 GCF_012274545.1 Fukomys damarensis | reverse complement strand
TTGAAACCCCAGTGTCCCTTCTGTTGGCACTTAGGGCATGGCTTTGTGGTCACTCCTGGATTTGGGCACTCCTTAGCCCAGTGACCCTTTTGATTGCACCGGTAACAGGGTCCCGGTGGTTGAGAAGACCCCCTGAAGGGTCCCTTTCCTTGAGACAGTTGTGGCCTGGCAGGATTGAAGGCTTGTGCCAATCAATAACTGGTACTTTTTGGTGATCTTGAGATTATCATGGCCATGGTAAACTTTCAATGCTGTGGCCAGAACCTCTGCAGGGG
>NW_022946823.1:0-214 GCF_012274545.1 Fukomys damarensis | reverse complement strand
TTAATTCTACTTTAATTTTTAAATGCTTGCAGTATCATTTTATTTGATAACATTTTATTTTCAGCTAGAACACAGCAACATTTTTACTTCTCTGTTTTTTCAGTGCATTAAGCTTGTAGTGGGTGACTTGAGAATATGCATTAGGGTGTAGGATAGCATATGGTCTCAATAGGTAACTGACACATGAAAGAAGAAAAATGTGATTTAATGATGC
>NW_022946822.1:0-415 GCF_012274545.1 Fukomys damarensis | reverse complement strand
TATACATTAAAATTTTTCATTTTACCTCCATGGTGGACTTAATAAGCATGCTTTTCATTATGGTTGTTGTTGTCGTTGAAAGTTTATTTCCTCACAGTGGTGATCAGCAGTTTTTCCGGAAAGGACCAAATCATGATGATCTCAGCCTTTTGAGCCAGGTGGTTTCCGTCCCAGGTCCTCATTCCTGCTGTCGTAGCTCAAGAAGAATCACAGATATGTACAAAGAATGGGTGTGGCGCTGATCCAGTCAGCTTCGCGTGCAACACGGATGTTGGGCTAACTCTGGTCCACAGAGCACAGTTTGTTGACCCCAGCTCTAAGGTTTACAGTAAATGTGTTCAGTGTATCACCTCCCATTCTTGAATTACATAGCCTCATAGACAATGCAATGTCTTCAGAAGCATAGGCATTGCTT
>NW_022946821.1:0-219 GCF_012274545.1 Fukomys damarensis | reverse complement strand
TTCTCTTTCCGTTTCCTGGCTGAGCAACTTTCCTCCACCACACCCTTCCACCATGATGTTTCTGCTGTGGAGACAGCCAACCATGGAGCGACCCCGCTGGAAACTGTGAGCCACGTAGATCTCTCCTCCATTAAGCAGTGGCAGTCCACAATTTTTTCCCTCCAATGGGAAAACTGATTGATACAGTGTGAAACACCCAAAGAAAGCAGGCAGGATGGG
>NW_022946820.1:0-402 GCF_012274545.1 Fukomys damarensis | reverse complement strand
TCCTATGAATGACTAGTTTCTCATTCTGTATGACCAAGTCGGGCTCCATTTTACAGAAAAAAAACACATCTTCTTTATCCAGTCTCCAACTGATGGGGAATTGAGCTGTTTCTGAGATACAGCTATTACAAACTGTGCCACTGTAAACGTGGGTGCTCGTATATCACTGTGGTGTGATTCTTTAAATTCTGTTGGAAAGCAACCCAGCAGAGGGATGGCTGGGTCAAATGGAATCTGTAATCATAGTTCTCTGAGGCATCTCCATATTGATTTCACAGTGGTCACACCAGTATGCTTTCCAACCAACAAGGGAGAAGGGTTCCTTTTTCCCCACATCTGGGCCAGCATTTGTTATTGGGTGATTTCTTGATAGCACCCATTCATTCTGGAGTGAGGTGTAAT
>NW_022946819.1:0-227 GCF_012274545.1 Fukomys damarensis | reverse complement strand
CTTTCTTGAAGGTGGGGTCGAATGTGTGTTTCCTGGGATCTGCCCATGGAGGCCTGGCTATAGAGGGCAGCGACTGGCCAGCGAGGATGGTTAGCGCTCGATGTCGGTGATGGAATAGGAGCCCCATTTTCCTCCCTGAGTAGTGTCCTGAGCGCTGAACGGTGCGTGTCGGTGTTACTTGGACATATAGACTGAGGAATGACGTAGGAGTAGAAGTCCCTGCTCTC
>NW_022946818.1:0-242 GCF_012274545.1 Fukomys damarensis | reverse complement strand
GTTCTTCCTGTGTGGTGCTCACAGAGGCCACAGTCTCACCTTGGTCTATGTCTCTTTCCGTCTTCACAAAGTGGCCATCATAGCATTTTGATTAAAGACAAGGAGAAAATGCTCATTGGATGAATGAAAATCATTTTGAGGCCGGGGATTTAGCTCAGTGGTTCCACTGCCTGCCTTGCAGGTGCAAGTTCCTGAGTTTGATCCCTGGTACCAAAAAAAAAAAAAAAAAAAAAAAAAAAAAA
>NW_022946817.1:0-205 GCF_012274545.1 Fukomys damarensis | reverse complement strand
TGTCCACTTCTGCCCCAAACACAATGAGGGCCTTCACCATCTCCACGTTGTCTTTCTGTTAGACGGGGGGGGGGGGCAGCAGCTCAGGGAAATGGACAGAAAAGGACCCCTACTCACCAACTAACTCAATGGGCTGCTCAGTAGCAAGGGAAAGGTTGCTGGGGCTCCCCTGTTCCTCATCCCCAGTTGGAACTCCAGGGTTTGT
>NW_022946816.1:0-239 GCF_012274545.1 Fukomys damarensis | reverse complement strand
GCCACCGTGCTCTTGGGATTGTGACGTCTGCTCAGTGTGTGGGCTTCCCTTTCGCTCTCCACTGACATTCTTTTGTTTCATTGACTTTACTGGCACATTGAATGTGCACGGTGTAATGACACTCATTGTGGGAAATGTGCACCTTTGCACAATCAACCTCGGTTCTCATTTCTCCCCGTTCCCCCGCCCTCCCTTCAGCCCCTCCCCCATCCCCATCTACCAAGACTTTGTCTCCATGT
>NW_022946815.1:0-254 GCF_012274545.1 Fukomys damarensis | reverse complement strand
ATTGTATCCAAAATTTTCGAGATTCACAGCTTAAAATAACTCTGTTACTCAATCCCCCAAACACAGGCTTACTTTTAAAAAGTGTTCTTAGGAAATGTTTTACTTGAGTGGTAGTGTTTTGATTTGAAGGTGAGTTAGAAGATCAAGCTGTCTCTGCAGGCTCTCTTCATGACCTCTTCAGGTCTCTCTTCGGTGCACCTCCAGGCTTCTGGTGAGACTCAAAGTTTCCTGCTAAGCTGTGGTGATTTCACAGG
>NW_022946814.1:0-221 GCF_012274545.1 Fukomys damarensis | reverse complement strand
ATTGAAAGACAGCCCTTAACCCCCAAACAAATATCAGGCTTAAGAATTCCAATCAGCCACTCACTGAGCTTACCCTGACCTGGACTGCACAGAGTGGACCATTGCAGAGTGGTTATGCATGCACTGAACCCACACTCGAACAAACAATCACACAGAGGTCTTGACAGCAGTGGTAAGAAATGCACTGAGCCTGCCTTTACCACAGCCAGGAGCCATGGCAA
>NW_022946813.1:0-293 GCF_012274545.1 Fukomys damarensis | reverse complement strand
CTAGAAGTAAATTCTTTTACAGGTAATTTTCCCTATTCACATCTGAAGTTGTTAGGGGTTTTTCTCTGTGTGATTTTTTTCCCAAGTAATGATCTGTATTAAAATATGCAGTAAAGCACACATAATGCCCAGATATTTTATTTTTTGCATGCAGGGATAAAAAATAATAATTTCTTATTATTTAGCATCCTTTATCCTCCATTTTATTAAGGGAAATGTAAATCCTAGACAGAAATAACTTTTTAAAATTATTAAAAAACTTCATTATTTAAAATATGGAGGTGAGAATAGTG
>NW_022946812.1:0-267 GCF_012274545.1 Fukomys damarensis | reverse complement strand
CAGGTTGGTCATAGGAACTGCAGAAGGGCCTTCTAAAATGATGAAGCTTCAATAGAGCTCAATCACCCTGCCTGGTCACCCCTACCTCTTCCTGACACAGAACTCTCCAACTAGTAGCACAGTCCTATTTTTCAGCCATTCAACAAGGACCCAACCATTGCAACAAGTTTGTGAAAGTGTGTATGGCGATTTCACTACATGTCACAGCCTAGGGGAGCACACCGGGGGCATCTGAGGGAATATCAAACACAATTAGATCCTAGACTG
>NW_022946811.1:0-524 GCF_012274545.1 Fukomys damarensis | reverse complement strand
AAAAAAAAAAAAAAAAAAAAATCCTAGTTCTAAACCAGGTGTGGTGGTACATGCCTCTAATCCCAGCATTAGGAAGGCTGAGGCAGGAGGATCACCTCAAGTTCAAGGATGATTATTAGAACTTCCTCACAAATTCTCCTCTCAGCTTTCCACCCCTGGGCCTCATTTTCCTTTCCTTTCCTATCTGCTAACGGCTTTGCCTAAATAGCTCCCTAAAGACATGTGTGAGCCGAGCCAGCCCTTGGCAGACTCCCCGCAGCAATGCATGGGTGGGAGGCTGAAGCCAGAGGTGTGGACCAATGCTGCTGCCTGCATGAGGCCATCCCCAGAGCCACCCTGTGGTCTTCCTCTATAGCCAGGCAAACGCTGGCTCATGGTGCTGTTGGGAAAGCGATTTCAGTAGTGCGACTGTTGTTGTTGTTGTTGTTACATTCTGGCAGTGCACTACGCTTACATTCTCGTGTGGAGTTGGTGATGTACCCAGCACACCTCAGGCCCTTCCTTCTGCCTCCCTCCATCTCCTG
>NW_022946810.1:0-227 GCF_012274545.1 Fukomys damarensis | reverse complement strand
TGGTGCCCCCCTGCTGCTCACAGGCAGAGGGTAGGCAGTGGGCCACCTGACTCACCATGCTGCCCTCCCATTTTGCAGAGGGAAGCGGTGAAACACACTCCCGTTGCGCTCCTCTGCAGTTCGTGGCTTGCAGTGTCATTTTTAATGGATATGCAGTAAGAGGGGGAAAACAGCAAATAAGCAAGCGATAAAAGAAAATTTTGAAACACACCTGTACCTTTGGATTC
>NW_022946809.1:0-204 GCF_012274545.1 Fukomys damarensis | reverse complement strand
TAAAAATAAGTAATATAAAGCAGTCTGAGTGTTCAGAAGTCCTCTTAAATGTGGTGTCATTTGAAAGAAATATTTGAACAGAAACTCATACAATTATGTGGATTAAACTCAATGACTGTAAGGGGCACAAAAACAGTGTGCGCAGATCCTAAGCCAGAAAGATCTTAATGCATTTGAAGAACTCAAAAAGAAGCATGCCATGCA
>NW_022946808.1:0-243 GCF_012274545.1 Fukomys damarensis | reverse complement strand
AATGAGGGAGGGACGGAGGGGCTGGGGACGGTGCGGTGGCAGCTTCTGTGGGCCCCCTAGGTCAGGGGAGGGCAGAGTCGCAGTTCAGTGGAAGGCTGCGCAGGGAGGGTTTACGCACCCAGAGACCAGTGTGACCCAGGCTTCCAAGTCCATGGCCTTCCCAAGGATGGGAGGAGCCCTGCAGCACCGCCCCTCTGCGGCTGAGCTCGAGGGGTCTGGCAGGAGAGCACCTGTCTGAATCCA
>NW_022946807.1:0-331 GCF_012274545.1 Fukomys damarensis | reverse complement strand
TCTAGAATTCACAGATATTTCCAAAGGATTAAATATCTGATTGCTTAATAAAATAGAACTTATTTTTCAGGAAAATAACATGAAGATGGGGAATAACACATTAGAATATGAAGATTAGAGAAAAAACAGACATTTAAATGGGTGCATACATTTGGACTTATTAAACATCATTGCACTTTATGCAGAGAAACATTTTACCAAAATTCAAAAGGCAAGAGCTGGTTATGAGACGTATTGGAGACAGACATGTCTTGTATAGATATTAAAAATTCAGGAGACTTTCTGTAAGTCAGTTGATAGCATATTCAATCATTCATTTGTTTTCATACAG
>NW_022946806.1:0-519 GCF_012274545.1 Fukomys damarensis | reverse complement strand
CATTCAGGCCAATCTCCTGGCTCCTGCTTAGAGAAACAAGTGAGAGGAGGCTTGCTGGACACTCAGGAGTTTTGTCTCTAGTTCCTCGGGGTGCTGTGTGGACAGCATCTGCCATTCTAAAGACGACATCTCAGAAGTCACTAAGCAGGTGAGTGGACACTCTGTATTTGACCTTTTTATATAATTTTAAAAGAGACTGAGTCGTTGGAGCAGCCAATGTGCCTTTGTCAGTGGTTTTCATTTACGTCACAGTGTTACCAAAATATTTCACAGGATTCTAGGAGGGACATCACCACCCATCTTCAGACTTTCTTATTATCTTTCCCCCTGGGAAGCTCTGTTGCCTGAATGACTTCTATGTCTCCTCAGTGGCACTGCGACCACTTCTCTCCCATCAGTTTCTGGTGCTTACACTGCAAAGATGCTGCTAAAGGCATCTCATGGGACTGGACCTGGTCTTCCTGTGTTGTCCTTCACTCTAGACAAAGTGCTCTGCCTCAGGCCCTCTTGCAGACCTCT
>NW_022946805.1:0-260 GCF_012274545.1 Fukomys damarensis | reverse complement strand
TGTCATCATGCAGCAGTAATAACAGCACCTTGGGAAATACAATAAAGAAACTTTGCCATTTGGACCACTTCCAGGAAAGTTTCAGAGGCGCAAGAGAAAGAATTAAAACTACAGAGGCACTAAATGAAGATTAACTTATAAAGAAGCCACATTGACCAGCTTTCTTACGTATAATTATCTAAAGCATTAAACTCACATTACTAAGGATATAGATAAGACCTTTCTTTAATTTCAGCTATGTCTTATGAGCAAATTGAATA
>NW_022946804.1:0-1357 GCF_012274545.1 Fukomys damarensis | reverse complement strand
ATATATATCTCAGCTGTTTTGTTTTGCCTTTTGGGTGAAATGAAATCTTTAAAGTATCAATGTAATTTTGATTTCCATTTCCCTAAAGGCTAAAGATTTTGAACATTTTTTCATATATTAATTGGCCATTTGTACTTTTTCTTTTGAGATGTGTCTATTCGATTCATTTGCCTATTTATTGACTGGGATTTTTGAAGTTAATATTTTTATTTTTATGATATTCTAGATATTAATCCTCATCAGAAGAGTAAAAGGCAAAGATTTCTCCCATTCTGTAGTCTCTTCACTCTGTTGATTCTCTCCTTTGCTCAGCAGAAGCATTTAAGTTTGATGCGGTCCCATTTGTATATTCATTAAATTTTTAAGCTAATTTACCTTCATATCCTTCACGCCTCATTTCTTCACAAGCTTCATTCTACAGTGAACCAAAGGAAACACTGAGAGTCTCCTTCCAGAAAATACCCTGTGCTACCACCTCCCACACAAAACAGGATCTGCTCCAAAAGGCGACCAACAGGAAAAGGAAGCCAGATGATATTTTCAAATTCAATATTAGGAGACAAATATGAACTTGCCTCTGTCACACAACTCAATGACACTAAAGAGGTTAAACAGCATAAAGTCTAAGGCTCTAGAGGAAAAAAAAGGTCTGATAATTAAGGTGTATAGAAAAAAAACTTGATAAAAGTTTGGGATGTACAGAAATGGTTAAGTTTTCCTAATGCAATTTATTTATCGCAGTGTCTCTTGTCCAGGAGGAAGTCTAGCCCGCCACTACTCCCAGACTTATTTGGGGAAAGGACAAAATTGTCTTCCTCTCCCTTGAAAGCTTCCCTGCTCCATCTTCCCACACCGGTCTTCCTACTTCACAATTTTTCCCTTTGCAGAGCTCTGTATGAGTGACTTCCTTACGGGGACCTCACTAGATGTCACCCCTGCACCCCACAAAGCTTGGCTGTGTCTCTATATGGTAACTGTCTGTTTCCTGGTCTGCCTCCTGGGCCCTGTAAATGTCTTCAATCCCAGGACCGCATATTGTCATCATTATATTCCTAGCACCTAATGCAGTGCCAACCACACAGATATAACCAATGGAAAATGACCAACTGACCGTGAAATAGAATGTACAACCCTGGTGTGGTAGTCAAGGTTTGCAAGGGAATAGATTTAATACAGGACTTTTACAGTATTATTTAATAATATTCATCCAAAGAGTCAAACGCAAAGGAGTGCGAGAGATCTGTCCACACACTAGAGATCCAGAGGATCCCACAGTGATGTCCCACCCAAGTCCAGCTGAAGGCCTAGAGCCCAAGGCAGTGTCCTCCATGAGGGCAGCCAGAGGCCTCGAGCCCAG
>NW_022946803.1:0-323 GCF_012274545.1 Fukomys damarensis | reverse complement strand
AAAAAAAAACTAATAGTCTAATTGAGATGCAGTTAAAGAACAAGTCCTGAATGGACTTGAATGATGGTACTCCTGCCCTTTGTATATTGAATGCATTTGTCTTAAATTAGATCAAAATGCTTCCCAAGGAGGAAGTGAGGTTGCAGAAACTTAACGGCTATTAAATCTCTTTCATTTGTTTGTCAAAAAGACAAAAGGTACCCTCTCCATCACTCAATAATCCTGTTCAGAAGGGACTATTTTATAGGAAGCCTGTACTATGGTAAGAATGCGTGTTAAAATTTCAGGGTTACCACTGACATCATAGAAATAAAGTATACTCA
>NW_022946802.1:0-208 GCF_012274545.1 Fukomys damarensis | reverse complement strand
CTGCTCGCTTCTTTCTGCCCCACATTCTTTAATATGCTTTCTGTTACTCTCACTGACTAGGACGTGACCATTTTAAACCATCACTGAGGAAGGGTCATGAGATCGCCATAATGAGCTCAGACCAATGTCAGGCCTCTCATTGTCATCTGTGTTTAAGGTTTTACAGTGCCTCCATTCTCATTGTCTGGGCTTTGCCTCTCATTTCAGC
>NW_022946801.1:0-214 GCF_012274545.1 Fukomys damarensis | reverse complement strand
AGACCGAGACCGGCAGCCAGGTCAAGGCTTTATTTCATGCAGAGACCAAAGAGCCTGCAGATCCGTTCTCCCGCGAGGGCCCTCAACAGAGTCCGGCACCCCCACTGTCTGCTCTCTGATCCCACAAAGCAAAGGCCTGGAAACCAGGATTGTCTGAGTCTAAAAATTCACAGCTCCAAGGGACAGCTGTGCCTGCCTGGCTGGGTTGGCAGCT
>NW_022946800.1:0-358 GCF_012274545.1 Fukomys damarensis | reverse complement strand
TTTGCTTTTTGGCATTTTATTACACAGATTTCCCCAAGCCTTTAAAAGAGCTGCCCCAGAGGCAGTGTTCTGAGACAGTGTGAAGCCTGGCTGGGGAACTGCACCCTTCTGGGATGCACTGCTCACTTCACCGAGGGGCCCCAGAGTCCCCCATTTTATGCAGTCACACGATCATCCACACAAGCAGGACACTACCCTCCTCACCAGCAGTCCTCCCACTTCCTGTGGCCCCCACGATCTTAAAAAGAAGATACGAGTTGACAGCCTGATTGGAATAACAGGCCTCACTGAAGCACACTTCCAACAGCAGAGCTGCAGTGTGGTGTGGAAGTAGGGCTCCAAGGAAGAAACGGACATC
>NW_022946799.1:0-300 GCF_012274545.1 Fukomys damarensis | reverse complement strand
CTGCCTCAGACATCTCCACTCTGCCGTTCTAATGGTCTCCGATCTCCAGGCACCTAGAGTTCACTGTTGTCCTCCTAACTGGTCTCATCTCCCTTCTCTCTAAACATTCTCCATAAAGTCAACAAACATTGACAAGTGTTGTTTAAAGCTCTTTAGTGTTTTCCTATCACCCATAGACAGGTTAGTCTTTTTATCAATTGGTAAAACTCTCTGCAATCTGGCCCTTGCCTACCCCGTTAAGCCTCATTTCACACTGTTCTCTTTTGTAAGTTTTACGGTCTAAAATGCCAAACATACTGT
>NW_022946798.1:0-225 GCF_012274545.1 Fukomys damarensis | reverse complement strand
AAAGAAAGAAAGAAAGAAAGAAAAAGAGAAAGAAAGCCACAATTACTGATAACTGTAATTGATTTTGTGTTCTAAGTCAGTAATTTCTAGAAAACCATTCAAGAGCGGTTATCCTTGATGTTTAGCTTCAACAATGAAGCTTGGCCCTCAGTAGAAGTATACCACTCAAGATATCTCCACAACATTGAGTAGTTGCAAATATAAGCCTTTCCAAAGTACTACTGA
>NW_022946797.1:0-223 GCF_012274545.1 Fukomys damarensis | reverse complement strand
CGATGCCCACACTTGGCCACCAGTGTCTGTTGTGCAGGGCTTTGAGTGCCTCTGTCCAAAGCTCGGGCTCCGCAGCCCAGGAGGGAGCCGGTCAGCCGTCGAATGACAGGCATACAAGTGGCACAGCCCTCGGTGTCCTGCCCCATGTCAAGGGCCGTCAGAGCGTGGACTTCTAGGCGACACTGAGCATCAGCCAGCCTCAGTGTGGCAGCCTCAGTGTCCT
>NW_022946796.1:0-420 GCF_012274545.1 Fukomys damarensis | reverse complement strand
TATATATATGCAGGTTAAAAGCCAGACTAACAGGCCAAGGAGCATATAAAACCTGTAACACAACTGTACTAAGTCAAAGAAATTCATTTTTATTTATTGTTTCTTCTGAAACACTTTGAGGTGGTTTCATAGCAACTGTGTGTTATGAGTTGAAGAGTCATTCATACTTAACTACAAATTATTCTCTGAAATTCACAAGTTATCTTTGATGGCAGATAGCTACATGATTTAATAGTTGCTCCTAGTAGTGACTGCAATTTAATTATTATCTTTCATTGTTCTGATTTTTGGCATCCTGGGAACAATATCGATATATTAAATTTTTTTAAAAGATTGTCGTTTCTCCTGTTGTGTAATGGGAGCCTGTTATATTCAAAACTGCTTAATAGTAGTGTCAATGTGATCTTGGGCATTTGTTTT
>NW_022946795.1:0-201 GCF_012274545.1 Fukomys damarensis | reverse complement strand
TACAAGATCCCAGTAATGAATGTAACTGTACTGTATACCTAAAATGTAACAATAAACTCAATTAAAAAGAAAAAAAATATTTCTCTTTACTAAAACACGTTGACATTCAAAAAAATTATTATTACCAGATTTTCAACCTTTCCTCCTTCTCAGAACTTTATCACACAATGAAGTATTTATTATCAAAAAGTACAATTTGGG
>NW_022946794.1:0-209 GCF_012274545.1 Fukomys damarensis | reverse complement strand
GTTTTCCTAGTTAGTCACATCTAATGATGCCAGCTATCCCTAAATTCCCCCCTCTGGAAATGATCATCCAACTGCTGTTGGGATCAGAGGCAGCAACCACTCTGGCCACTTCTGGCTGAAAGGGGTATCATCTAGGGCAGTGGACAATATCCATCTGAAGGTTGATCAAAGGACACATGGCAAAGGATGGAGTGGCTGGCTCCATCTGA
>NW_022946793.1:0-232 GCF_012274545.1 Fukomys damarensis | reverse complement strand
TTTCAGCACACCATTAGTGAGAGGCAGAGAAAGCTTCTTTAGGCAAAAAATAGTATGTATTCAGGAGGGAGTACTGGCACTCAAAAGAAGCACATTATTGTCTGGGAATAGTAGCATTCATGTGTCCTTGGGTTGCCCTCAAAACAGCTAGAATGTATATTCCCAGTGCCTGTCAGGTTACCTGTTTACTGGGCTGGGTTAGAACTCATGCAATTTGCATGTGTTTGAAGTT
>NW_022946792.1:0-860 GCF_012274545.1 Fukomys damarensis | reverse complement strand
CACATGTGTAAATACCAAGTAGTTTCTCTGGTGTGAAAAACTAAAAGTGTAAATAAGATCCAATTTTATAATTGATAATGTGAAGTAGGAAGAAAAGTGCTAAAGGTGTAGAGGAAATGGGAAGGGAAAGGAAAAGGAAATAGGGAAAAGAAAAAATATGAGACAAGGAAAAAATGGAAACAAAGTCTTTGTAAATGGGGGTGGTGGAGGGGGTGAAGGATGTTAGTGGTATGGTGACAAAATGAGAACCATGGTCTGTCATGTAAAGGTACAGTATCCCAATGATGAATGTAACTGTACTGTATGCTTTAAAAGTACCAATAAACTCAAGAAGATAAAATAAATCAAGAAAAGGAAAAAATGGAAACAAAGTCTTTGTAAATAGGGAAGGGTGGAGGTGTTGAAGAGAGGGCAAGGGAATGGAGAAAAAATAAGAACCAAGATTTATCATGTAAAGGTACAAGTTCCCAATGAGGAATGTAACTGTTTTGTATATTTAAAATATACCAATAAACTTTATGAAGAAAATGTACATATATAAAAAGCAAGTAAATGATGTTGGCATTAAGAAAGTAAAAAAATACCAGCCTAAGTCCTATGAATGAAAGAGGGAGAATTCAACACATTTTTCTCACAGTAAGAGAAAGGACAAGTTGATCAGACAAAAACAATAGCCACTGTATCTACAGATGACTCAAATGACACAACTAGCAAGTGGATTTATTGGATGCATGCAATAATTGAAGCACAAATATGATACTTACCCCCCAAAAGGGAATATAAAGCAAGTCTCTACATTTTTAAAAACTATCACACAAACCATATTCTCTAAATTTGAGACAATACAATAAAAAAAATTG
>NW_022946791.1:0-272 GCF_012274545.1 Fukomys damarensis | reverse complement strand
TTTTACGAATTTTCATTTTGACACAGCTTTTACATCTGCATATGTGAGATGTTCCATCAGCCTGCAAAAATGCACTGAATTTATTGGAAGAGGGATGAATTGGGAGCTAGAATGGGAGCTTCTGAAAAGTAGAAACTGACTTGAATAATGTTTTAATTATTTTCATGTTAAAATACAAAAAAACATTCTCTTTACTTCTATGTAAAAATAAAACAAAATTGCCAAACTTGCTTTCAATTTGACAGACTTGAATTTGTCAGTGGGGAAACTTT
>NW_022946790.1:0-265 GCF_012274545.1 Fukomys damarensis | reverse complement strand
CTAGCTTGTGGTGCCCCAACTGGGTCTGGACTCCCCAGGACCATCACCAGGCCTTGAGTACAGGGTCAGCAAAGGGACCAGAGTCCACTGTGGGGACCTGCAGCCATGTCAGCCCTGTATCCCACACTCTTCATCACTTCCCATCCCCTAGGGCTCCAGGATTTGCTCCCTCTGGGTCTCCCCCAGAGACTCACATACAAAGGGGAGTCTGGTGCAGGCAAGGAGCCATGGACAGGGGTTCTATCATCTTTCTGGGACCAGCCCT
>NW_022946789.1:0-2807 GCF_012274545.1 Fukomys damarensis | reverse complement strand
CTCCTGAGCTAAAGTGTGGTTATAATGTATTTTTAGCCAACAAAGAGTGAATGGAATGGTTGCTTTGGCAGCACATGTGCTGAAAACAATACAGAGTAGACTAGCATTGCACCTGCACAAGGGTGACATGCAAATTCACAAAGTACTCTGTATTTTTAATCAAGATATGCATATACCTGTGTATCAAAATGAACCTCATTATTCTGCATTACTAATATGCATTAATAAAACAAAGAAAAAAACCAATAAAAGTAACCTGTATCACCTCTATGCAGAAGATTCAAGGGCAGTTTGCATATTGCTATATTTTCCTTTTTTTCCCCTTTTCTAGGTGGCCAGGGATATTCCCAGAGTGGCTGCTCCATTGGCCTGGATCACAGAGTAAGAATGATGTGGAATTGAGCTCCTTGTTATCTGTAGTTCTGCAGTGGAGCTATAATTTTAACAAGAAATAAACCTCTATTGTTTAAGCTGTTGAGGTTGTAAAGTTGTTTTTGCAGTAAAACTTAGTTTATTCTAACAGCACCTGTGCATGATGTTTTCTTTTAAAATTTATTTTATTAATATATTTAATGTATACATTATAATGACATTCATGGTTGGACATTTGTAACTTTACATAATCAACCTTGGTTCTTATTTTTTCACATCCCACTTCCCTATCTTGATGTTGAGATTCTTTTTATTCAGTTCACTTTCAAAATGTGTACTGAAGGCAGGTATGGTGGCACACACTCGTATAATTCTAGCACTCAAGAAGCTGATGCAGGAGGATTGTAAATTTGAGCCTAATCTGGATTATATACAAAACACTGTCTCAGAATAAAAGTCATTTATACTCAGTAAAATTGAGTTTCCAGATGATTGCCAGCCCAGTCAATATCTCACCGCAGCCCCAACAGGAATCTCGAGGGACAATTAAGCAGGAAAGCAGAGTTCTCAGTCACTTGTTTTCCTCAAAGGCCATGGAAATTCTTTTAAAGTGGTCATTTATATATAAGGAATGTGTTCTAAGTTAGAAGTAAGCCACATCTTTTGATCTTCCCCTTCAGGGCTGGTGTTCCAGAGGTTCTGCCGTTGGCTATATTCTTTTCTCTGAACGTTTTCCTTGGATAAAGTGTCAGGCTCCCCCATCATTTTAACAGCAAACTTTATGTCTGTGACTTCAACATATGCATTTCTAGCCCTAAGAAGAATTGCCCAGCTAAGCCTTTGCTCTTTTGCTGATGTACAATATTATGAGAAAAATAAAATGTTTCTTTTGAGCCACTAAGCTTTGGAGTATATTGTAATATAATGATGATCCCCAGAGCAGTGAATTGTCTTCACTCCTCTTCCTTTTATTCCTGCCCTCATCTGAGCTGGCTCTGCAACTGAGAGACTGGCAACCTCCCTTGCCCTTCTCCCTTGTGGACCTTGCCCTAACTTTGATCACAGAATCCTAACACTTGCTGAGACTCTTATTTAGAAAAGGCTTGGATAGCTCTCAAATGTGGGTGAATCAAACTGGTCTGTGTTCTCAAAGCATTCACATCAGTGATGTATAATTTTGCCTCTCCCTTTCAGGGTATTTGCATGAAAAGAGGAGGGGTGTTGGCATAGGGATGATTTTATAGACTTTTGTATGACTTTCTCTTTATTTTGATGGCAAAAGCCTTGGAAAAGTTACTATGAATCTAGGTACTCACTTAGATTTAGGAACATGGCAGTGTGCCATTCCTGCTGATAGATTAGTTTGACTTGGCAAAGTATCAATTCTGGTGAATAGTGGGAAATAATGTTGTCTGGGTAGGCTAAGGCCAGAATGTGAAAGACCTGGAATGCCAGACTGAAATATTTCAACATCATCCTGTGGTGGGTGAAGACAGTTTTTATATGTAGAAAATACAATTATTAAAAAGCAGTGCTGGATTCAGTGTGCTGGGTGGGGTGGATTCTAAGGGTAACAAGAGCAGGTCCAGGAAATTATTTCAGTAAAGTGAAGGGAATCTGTAATAAGACCTGGCACCAGATGGACAGAAAAGCCCAGACATGAGGGGCATCAGGAAAGAGAGTCAAGAGGACCTTGTGTCCACTCATGTTAGGACATGACGGGGATGGCCTGATGAAGAGACCCTGCATTAAGCCTCCTCAGAAGGTGTAACTACTCCTACAGTTCAGTATTTGTGCATTGTGTGCTGTGTGCTGAGAGTTTTATAGAGAGACTTAAAAAATTACCACAATAATCCTGGAGGTAAGTACTCACAATATCACCATTTCACAGAAGTAATTTAGGTATAGAAGATAATGTCCAAGTCACATAGCAGATAAACACTTGAGCCTAGATTTGAATCTAGGTGATTCACTTTCAAAGAGGATGCTTTTCACCGTGGTTATTTATCCTCTCTATTTATTTTCAGAACTCCCAAGTCCTTTATTTCCTTTAGTCTGATCACCCTTGCAGGGCTTAATGATACATTATTTGATGCTGAACCTCATTTTTCAATTGCTAATAAGCGACCATCCTTCCCTGACTGAGGAAATAAATCAATTATTTTCTGGGTCTATGGAAGCATTTCCTGAAATAGGGCCGGCATGGATCAGCCACGCATTAAGCCACATAATAAGTGGTATAACAATATCATTACTGACTCTTTCACCACTCTCATTCTATATTCTTGTTAGATATTTGCAATAATCATTGTTCTATAAACCCATGTGCAAAATTAGAGAGAGAACAGGAGAGGTTGAGTCAGAGGGGGGTGGGAAGGAGAGAGAGAGAGAGAGAGAGAGAGAGAGGGAGAGAGAGAGAGAGGGAGAGGGGGAGG
>NW_022946788.1:0-1105 GCF_012274545.1 Fukomys damarensis | reverse complement strand
AAGATCCCATTTTCTGCCTAATTGTGCCTAGCTTCATTTACACCCTGAAAAGGATTGTGTTTGAGCTTACAGACTCTGGAGACTCTTCTACTCAATAGCCAAACTCCAGCAACAGCCCTTTGGGATATTTGACTAAATGTAAGTGAAAGTTCCCTATGTTTGTCTCTGCATTCACTTTAAACAAAAGTTTAACTCAGGACACTGTGGGAATATTTAAAGACATTTATCTGTAGAACTGTCTTCCAGATAAGATCCAAATAATTCTTTTTGGCCTGCAAAAGTGTTCATCAGTCAGCAGAATTTCCAATAGTGTCTTGATGTTTTCAAGTCACCTTCTTTCCATATTAATAGGGCAAGGAACTACAACCATCTGCCTTTAGCAGATAATGATATTCCTTTAAAACTTTCCATGAGAACCTAATCGCAAAGGATTGAAAAGGAAAGGACAGATGAAGGATAGTAAATAGATATGAATTCCAATGGAATGCCAGTTCAATCAATTAGCAACTATGATATCATGTGCCAACCAAGGGAATGAGTCTGTATCTGCATTCAGTGGGGAAGTATGCTATGATTGATTTTTGATTTGTGTCAGAGGCCTAGGAAAGAAGTCATGCCTTCTGTTGTCTGTGCTTCTACTTCTACATGAACTCCTTAGTACTGACTTGTATAGGCTTACAATTATGATGACCTATCTTGTTTTCTGACCTATATCATGCATCTCCTTGCAGGCTGACTTCCTAGGCTTATGTAAAAACTTATTGTAACCTGAGGCCTTTGGATCCCTTTAACTAGTGAAATATTAAAATATGAGCAATCGTCGAAGGCTCCATAATAAGTCAGCATTGTTAACTTGGTCCTCAGACTGAGTTTGTCTTAGTCCTTATTCTACAATTAGGGCTCTTGGTTTTATCTTTTTGAGTCTAACCTACTTTAGGTTACAATTCTAACAGAGTGCCCTGGCTTCCTCTCTTTGGGAACACTATGCATGGTAGAGTCATTTTGTTTACAGTTTTGGTCTACACTGTCTACAGAGCAAAGCGATCTGCAGCTCCTTTTTACTTAGATTTTGAGTTTAGATTTTGCTTTCATTTAGGCTATAAGC
>NW_022946787.1:0-405 GCF_012274545.1 Fukomys damarensis | reverse complement strand
TAAACAAGATCCTAGAAAAAGACAATGAAGGCAACAACACCATGAGGCCCAACAGAGCAAATGGGCAAGCTAAGAAACTAATCAAATCAAATGGGCAAGCTAAGAAACTAAAAGAAGGCAAAAAAAAAATGACAATAATAAGTTAGTATATATCAGTTATAACCATCAATATCAATGGCCTTAACTCACCAATCAAGAGAAATAGACTGGCAGAATGGATTAAGAAGCAAATTCCAATGATATGTTGTATACAAGACACACCTAGTGAAAAAAGAAGCCCATAGACTGAAAGTGAAAAGATGGAAAACTTCTTCATGTAACAGGAGCCCAGAAAATAGCAGTGGTAGCAATCTTATTCACAAAGTAAATTTCAAACCTAAACTGATTAAAAGAGACAAAGAAGGC
>NW_022946786.1:0-214 GCF_012274545.1 Fukomys damarensis | reverse complement strand
TCTATTACAGTTATTTCCTAAGGAAAGTTCTTTAATATCTTCTATGTCTGTTGCCTTTGTCACAAACATCACAAAACCATGGCCATTTTTTTCAGGATTTATTTTGATTGGCGATGATGTATTTGTTATGTGATTACTCAGTGATCACTTGTTTTCCCTACCAGAAAATGAACTATGTAAGAGGAAGAACTAGTTCTGACGTTTTTCACCTGCC
>NW_022946785.1:0-239 GCF_012274545.1 Fukomys damarensis | reverse complement strand
TTTTTTTTTTGTACCAAGGATTGAACTCAAGGAGCAGCCATTTTTATTCTACCCCTTCAATCAGTTTTTGTTTTGTTTTGTTTTTTGTTTGTACCAGGAATCAAACTCAGGACCTCTTACTTGCAAGGCAGGCAACAAAGCCACTGAGCTACATCCCTGGCCAGGCAGTTTTTTGAAAATCAGAAGATCAGTGTTTCATGGTATCTGGGGATTTTATTCATCCAATATTGCCAGCCTCA
>NW_022946784.1:0-871 GCF_012274545.1 Fukomys damarensis | reverse complement strand
CCAGTGGGGCTGAGCCAGACATCCTGTGTGGGCTCGGAGACCCGCCTGACCCAGTGCAATATTTCAGTGTCCCCCTTGGTGCCTGTGGGGACCTTACAGGCTGCAGGTGTTGTGTGCTCTGGTGAGTGTGGGTCCCCCAGGCTTCCTCTGCCCTGACCTTCACAGACCTGGCAGGTCCTTACTCAGCCTCTTCTCAGGGAGCCTTCGGGTGCGGCTGGCTGGAGGTCCTGGCCGCTGTGCAGGGCGTGTGGAGGTGCTGTACAGAGGTGCATGGGGCACGGTGTGTGATGATGCCTGGGGCCTGCAGGATGCCCATGTGGTCTGTGAGCAGCTGGGCTGTGGCCGCGCCCTCAGCACTACAGTGGCCGCACACTTTGGGATGGGATCGAGACCTATCTGGATGGATGAGCTTGGCTGCCTGGGCAATGAGTCTGCACTGTGGCAGTGCCCATCGCGGGGCTGGGGCCAGCACGACTGTGGGCACAAGGAGGATGCCGGGGTCTTCTGCTCAGGTTGGCGCAAGGTCCAGTGTCTTTTATGTCCCTATCCTCCCATCTCTTCCTCGCTAACTGGCCTCTCTGTCTGCAGAGTTCACGGATCTCAGGCTGCGGAATTATGGTCAGCCATGCACAGGGCGGCTGGAAGTTTTCTACAATGGGACTTGGGGTGGAGTCTGCCCTGCTCTGAATGCTGCCTCCTTGGGGATCCTGTGTGATCAGCTGGGCTGTGGTTCCCAAGGGCAGCTGCTGGCCAGGGCAGGGAGCTGGCCTTCTCCTGGAGCTTTCTGGCTGGCTTCCATTCAGTGCAGGCCCAGGCATGACAGGTCCCTGTGGCAGTGCCCTTCAGCACCCTGGGACCAGCATTCCTGCTC
>NW_022946783.1:0-447 GCF_012274545.1 Fukomys damarensis | reverse complement strand
GTGAGCTTGGTGGGCAGGCAAATAGTAGGAAAGGAGGAAGGGGCATTTCTGAGGGGCAGGAGAAAAGAAAAGGAGTACTGCTTCAGAAAGTATACCAAAGTCTACCCAAGATATCGGACTTCACCAAAAAGAGGACTGCGTAGAGGTCCACAAGTGGGCCTTAGAACTTTGTCTAGAGTGAAGGACAACCCAGGAGGACCAGGACCAGTCCCATGAGATGCCATTCACACCATCTTTGAAGTGTAAGCACCAGAAACTGATGGGAGAGAATGGTCCCAGCGCCACTGAGGAGATATAGAAGTCTGCTTCAGGCCACAGAGCTTCCCAGGGGGAAAGATAATAAGAAAGTCTGAAGACGGATGGTGATGTCCATCCTAGAATCAAGTGGAATACTTTGGTAACACTGTGATGTAAATGAAAACCACTGACAAAGGCACATTAGCTGCT
>NW_022946782.1:0-242 GCF_012274545.1 Fukomys damarensis | reverse complement strand
AGTTATTTTGTATGGATTGAATTTCTCTTATATTTTATATAAAATTTTTTTCTTTTGGTACCGGGGATCGAACTCAGGACCTTGCACTTGTGAGGCAGGCAGCAGAACCACTGAGTTAAATCCCCAGCCCATAAAATAAGTCTTTATTTGTGGGTTGGTATCCAGATTTTTTAAAATGTTTTCTAAATTGATACAACATTGCACCTCAAGTGAAATTTATAAAACAAGTTTTTTAGAAATGC
>NW_022946781.1:0-252 GCF_012274545.1 Fukomys damarensis | reverse complement strand
AGCTGCGCTCGGCCTTCCGCGTGGGGGGCGCTGTCTGTCCCCGCGGTCGTGCTCGTCCTGTGCCTCGTCCCCCGAGGCCGTCTGGCCGTGTCCCCCGGCTGGGTGCCTCAGTCGTGAGGCAGCTGAAGAAGCTGTTCTTTGCAGCCGGGCTGGCGAGAGGGGGCTTTGCGGAGAGTTTGGGACGCTGGGAGGTGTGGTGGGGATGTCAATGCCTTCCCGGTGCGGCCACGGGCGGCCTTTTCTGTTAAGGGA
>NW_022946780.1:0-204 GCF_012274545.1 Fukomys damarensis | reverse complement strand
ATTAATTATTTCAATTCTGTGAGATAGATGCTAATAGTCCTTACTCTTAAATTCTACATAGATGATAGGTAAATAGATGATAGATAGATAGATAGATAGATAGATAGATAGATAGATAGACAGACAGACAGATACAGATACAGAGATACTGGGATAAACCCAGAACTTCACACTGAGCTACATTTTGAGCCTTTCTGTCTGTCT
>NW_022946779.1:0-304 GCF_012274545.1 Fukomys damarensis | reverse complement strand
CCATATGACTCAGACTAAATTCTAAATTCCTACCATGGCCCAAATGACTCTAAGCGATGTAATCCCTTGCTAATTTCCATGTCTCAGCTTCTGTCCCTACCCTGTGACTCTACTCCAGGCACTGTATTCCTTTTCTGCTGTTTCCGGGCCATCCACACTCACCCTTTGCCTAGACAGCTCTACCTCTACTCCTTTCATGTTTCTGCTTGAATGTCAACCTCTCATTAGAATCTTCCTGGGGGTGAAGTTAATAGCTTTGTAAAGATAGTAAGGTAATTCTACAACCTCTGGATTCACTTCAAAC
>NW_022946778.1:0-322 GCF_012274545.1 Fukomys damarensis | reverse complement strand
CTGGGGGGGCGGGGAGGCAGTGACTGCAGCCCCAGCAGGGGCACGGGGAGATGACAGGAAGAATGGGCTCCAGGGCCATGTCCTTAGGCCTTGTCCCAGAGTCCTCAGGGGAAGGGCTGCCCTTGCATCTGCCTGGTGTGTGCGGGGGGTTCCCTCTCACTTCAGGGTTCTTGGAACCCCCGGCACCCTCTCTTCATGGCCTTGAAGGCTCCGTGTCCCATGGCGCCCGGAGATTTGGATATGGGAAAAGCGTCTGGGCAAAGCTAAGGCTCGGGGCAGGAGCTGGCCTAAGCGCCTCACCACCCTGCCCCGCTGGCCCTGG
>NW_022946777.1:0-218 GCF_012274545.1 Fukomys damarensis | reverse complement strand
CTCAAACAGTGTGGTGGTCAAAGACAGTTGGTATGAAGGGAGTAACAGAAATGGTGGCCTTTATCTTATGAAGGGGGTCTTGCCACAATGGGCAGTCCAGTATTACCAGAAAAAAAATGAGTAACTTGTTTGGATCCTAGCTCATCAGTCACTCGCTCATGAGTGGGCAGTTCTGGACTGCCCCTGTGGCTCCCTGGACGGGAATGGTTTGTGATGAA
>NW_022946776.1:0-292 GCF_012274545.1 Fukomys damarensis | reverse complement strand
ACTATTTATCAAATAGGTTGTCTTTCCTCCAGTAAGGATGGTTGGCTCCTTTGTCAAACATGTAGTGGCTGGGCATGTCTGGAGTTGTTTCTACATCCTCTAATCTATTCCATTGATCCTCAGGTCTGTGCCTTTGCCAGGACCATGCTCTTTTTATTACAGTGGCTTTGTAGTATAGTTTCAAGTTGGGGATTGTAATACCACCTATCATGTTCCTGTTGCCTAGAACTGCTTTTGCTATTCTAGATCTCTTCTTGTTCCAAATGAGTTTTTTATTGTTTTATCTAGTTCT
>NW_022946775.1:0-226 GCF_012274545.1 Fukomys damarensis | reverse complement strand
GCAGATTACAGCGATGACTGCGGAGCGTTGTGCGAAAGCGACTGGGGAGGGGCGGGTCCAGCAGGGTTTTGTTTGTGAGCTGGGGATTGGCAAACAGTTGGACGCACCTGCAGACCGTTCTCTTCATCCCGCTTCCTGGTGCCTCCTGCTTCCCGCTCCCCACCGTGAAACACACAAGCGCCCCTGGCGGTGGAGGGGAGCGCGCCGTTCCACCACTACCACTGCT
>NW_022946774.1:0-349 GCF_012274545.1 Fukomys damarensis | reverse complement strand
CACCCATCAAGATGAAAAACAGGCTCTGGCTCCTCTTCATTGAGGTGATGCTGCCTTTCCCACTTTCTGCACCCTTCAAATGCATTGTAACCCAGGACAGCCTGCAGAGCTGGGTGCTAAGCTGGACGACTTGGGAGCATGGCTGGTCATACTGCTCAGCAGAGCACTGGTGCCACACACCCTCTGTGGTGGCACACGAAGGCATAGTTGACCCACTGAATGGAATTTTGGTTTGGTTTGTTTCGGTTTTTGGTAGTGAGGATCGAACTCAGGACCTTGTACTTACAAGGCAGGGGCACTGAGTGCCACTGAGCTAAATCCCCGGCCTGAGGAAGATGTTTTTTCACAC
>NW_022946773.1:0-241 GCF_012274545.1 Fukomys damarensis | reverse complement strand
CATTTCCTGTAGGGGTTATTCTAATGATTGTTCATTTCTTGTTAAATAACATTTCTTAGGAAACAACTTCTTAAATAATCATTGAGGATTTCTTTCAACAAAGAATTTTACCCAAGCCACAGCTTTGGTTCCAGAGGATTGTTCTTATCATTACTTCCTTATTGGTCTTTGAGCTCTCTTCTTATGGTGTCCCTAAGATCAGTCACTGCAAAAGCTGAATTCCTATTGTAGGAAGGCAGTG
>NW_022946772.1:0-221 GCF_012274545.1 Fukomys damarensis | reverse complement strand
CAGCTAGACCCACTTTGGGGAGCCCAGACGGGCATCAAAATTCCAACTCCTCACTGAGGAACCTAGTAGTTCCATCACCAGCGATCAGCCTGCCCTCTCCAACATCCCAAGCGCCATATGACTTGGAAGCTATGGACACCATGCCACCTTCCCATTCTGTCCTCTTCCATTCCCCTCCAGTTTCGAAAATCACCTGCAGCCCATCTGACAGGGCAACTCAT
>NW_022946771.1:0-612 GCF_012274545.1 Fukomys damarensis | reverse complement strand
ATCCGGGAACACTTCTTTTCATTTCCATCTCATGTTTTTAATGTGTGGAGCTACACTGATACTATTTCAGTCTCATCCAGTATACACTCAGGAAACAGGAAGAACTGCAGAAAGACACAGCCTATCTAGCCACAATGTTAATGTTAGCCTGTCCCTGGTCCTCTGACCACTCAAATGGCTCTTACCTTTTTGTAAATGTATCCAGCCCCCTTGTGAGTTTGGTTTCCTTTAAGTAATTACTGATGCTGTGTCCTATTTTCCCTCATTGTGTAATTACATAACACTGCCTGACACAGTGGTTTCACAGATAGGCTTATCTATTACTGCTCAGTGACGACAGCCAAAAGAAACAGTGAATGTCATGATGAGATTTATTTTACCTTCTTTATTTACAGGTATATTTCCTTTGCTTTTGGATAATAACTGCCCTAGCCAGCCATTCATCTTCATTGATTTCATGTAATTATATTAGGAACAGTCAATATGACAGTGCTCTCCAATGTGAGGTTTGGGACGAGTCTTAAAATAGTATTTTTACTCTCTCTTCAATGGTGTGATTTTCATCCTTCTAGTCACAATGTTTGGGAAGTGTGGTCGACAATGAGGTTTAAA
>NW_022946770.1:0-3542 GCF_012274545.1 Fukomys damarensis | reverse complement strand
GTTCATCAGCATTTTGGGGGTAATGACAGTGGAATAGGAGAGGTCAATGAAGGATAAACTGTTAAGAAGATAGTACATGGGGGTGTGCAAGTGAGAACTGAGCCTGATGAGGGTGATCATGCCCAGGTTCCCCACCACTGTGAACAGGTAGATTCCCAGGAAGAGCAGGAAGAGAGGCAGCTGGAGCTCTGGTTTCTCTGTTAACCCAACGAGGATGAAATAAGTCACTGTGGAATGATTTCTTCCTGCCATTTCCTTCTGAGAATTTCATGAAAGAAGAAAAGAAAAGAACTGAATAATTATTTTTGTGCCATCACACAATAAAACATTGAACATAATTCTATCTTTTTCATCCTTGTATCTCCAGATCTCAGCCACCTTCTCATCTGGGTCAATTGTCAAAGACCTTGAGATCTCAGAAATATAAAACATGAAAATAAATGTCAGATAGAACTATTTATATTTTCTATGCTGTAGTATTGGTTATTAATAGTAACTTTGTCCCTGAATATAAAAGGCAAGAGTTAGCACTTCCTCTCTTTTAACTCACATAACTTTGTACATATAAAATATATGGAATCTATAAAAAAGAACTATGAGAAATAAGTAAGAAGTTAATCACAAAATCTATTGTATTTTTACACACTTAAAATGAGCAATAAAATTCCATTTTCAATAGTATCCAAAAAATAATATAATGATTTGGAGTTAATTAAGGAAAAGAAATATATATCATTAGACATGCAATTATAAAACATCATCAAATGGAAGTAAAGTTATTCATAAATGGACAATCATCCACACCCATGAATGAAAAAATACAACACCATGAAAATCTTAACACTTCTGAAACTGGTCTACTTCTGAAATTTGGTGCAACCCTAACAAAATCTCAGCTGTGTTATATGGAGATATTGACAGCTTAATTAAAAAATCATACAAAAATAAAAGGAGCAAGAAGCAAGATTATTAATTAAAAAATCATACAAAAATAAAAGGAGCAAGAAGCAAGATTAATTATGTAAAGGTACAAATTTCCAACAATGAATGTCATTATATGACATACATTAAATGCAGTAATAAAATTATTTTAAAAAATAAATGTACACAACAAAAAAAATTTCTGAATCTGAAAAAAAAAGGAACCCACCATAATCCTATAAAATCTGAAAGAGAAGGACAGAATTGGAGATTTCATATTTCCCCTTCTGAAAATATAATAGGAAGTCACAGTGAGCAGGACAATGTAGTAACAGGAGGCAATGACACAGCAGACACACACATGTAGAGTAATGTGAGATGCTATAACTCAATTGGTACAAATGCTGCTGGAACAATTAGAAGAGTAGAGATAAAAGTTTAATTTGTACTTCTTTCTCTAATCTTCCACTCTCATTTATTCAAAATACATCATAGGACTGACTGTAAGAGCTATTTTCTAATGATATCAGGAAAATACATCTGACTTTTATTTGGGAAAGATTTCTTAAAATATATGCCAAAGCAGAAACTGTCTTAGGAATCTGAACATAAAAATTGAAAAATTTTTTGCTGTTAAGAACCCTATATAAAAGTTGAAAAGAAAACACACAGAAAATGTCAAACTGGTCTCAAATTCTGTATTCAAGGAGTAACATAGTCAGAATTAATAAAAAAATAAGCGCTTTCAATTTAAAAGTTAAAAAGAAAAATAGCCAGTGTTCAAAGGATCTGAATGAACATTTTTGTTTTTAAGATATATGAATGAGTAGTAAGTTCATGAAAATATTTGTAACAGCATCAATTATTAAGGGAATCCAAATCAAAACCACAGTAAGACAACATTTTATACCCTCTGGAATGATTGTTATCAAAAGATAAATGAAAATAAGTGTTGGCAAGAATGTGAAGAAATTATAAACATATATATATATATATGTACACACACACGCACACAGTATATATAGTTCTGACAGTATTGTAGAATGGTATCGAATGTTAGGAAACAGTTTGGCTGTTATTCAAACTATGAAATGTAGCATTAAGATCTGGTTCAGCAGTTTCACTGCTGGGTTCTTAAAGAATAAAGACATAAATCCCCACAAAAATTTGTACATAAGTGTTCAGAGCAGCATTGCTTATGATAGCCAGATAGGAATCCAAATAATGCCCATCCAGTGAGAAATGGACAAAGTATAGAATATCAAGTAAAATAGCACAATTCAGCAATAAAAAAGGAATAAAATAATTATATTTGCCACACCCTGAATGAACCTACAACATGTGAGATGAGGAAAACCACGCACAAAAGCCATCCATTGTCAGAATCCACTTGTTTGATTCAGAATAGGCAAAATCCTAGAGGCGGAAGGCTGATGTCTGCCAGTCTCTGTGGTCAGGAGATACTGTGTGGGAAATGGTAAAGGGAATTATTTGATGGGAACTACAGTTTTAGCAATAGCTGATAGAAAAGGCTTTGCAAAACATCACTGGCAGAGAAATACATGTTTCCCTAGTTCTCTCAGTAATTATTCAAACTCAGAGACTCCATCACCTGATGACTCCACAGATAGTGAGGTAGGAATGGTTTACAAAAAAGGGTGAGTCATCTGAGGTAACCCGGTGGGCACGGTCAATAATGATGGCGTCCTGCTTTCTCAGTAGTATCTGATAAGGATAGGGTTGTGGTGTACTTTTCGATGTGCAACGTGGTAAACAGAGAGGGGTGACGTGCAAGAATGCCAGTGGTGTTTTTGTAGGAGATAAAATGTAAACTAAGGCTCACAAGTTTAGTGATGACAGACTGTCTCTCTTGAAATGTATAAAACTCAATTTCACAGACTAAGAATTGTCAAGCAGCATAGAAAAAGGAATGAAGTGCTGTTCATCTCCCAGGTTGTCTCCTTTTCTGTCTTTAAAAGCCGGTGTTCTCCGGGGTCTTCGGTCTCCCTCTAGAGAGACAAACGACAATACTGGATAGGACTGTTAATGGCTTTAGAGCTCTACTTGAGTGGTGTTGAAAACAGTCCACAAATGGAGCACAGTTATAGTTGTACAACTGCATAAATATGCCAAAAAGCAGTTTTTTCTGAGCTTAGAAAAGGTGAATTGTATGTAACAATTCAGTACAAATGTGCTATAAAAATTAAAACCATAAAAAATAATAATGATATCACACTGACCACATAAAACATTCCATGAGAACATATTAATTCACCTCCATTAGTGCTCACTTTGGCAGCACATATAATAAAAATTCACCTCCGTTTTAGAAGCCTTGATATCTAGGTTTTGCCTAGTATGTTTCTCCATATTACAACAAATATGCTCATTAAGTTTTTCTCCAAGAAATATGGCATCCACATACACACACACACCCACACACACACACAGGCAGGACCATCCCCATCTTTGAAACTATGGCATCATCTGTGGAGCTCTGACCTATCTCCTCTGACCAGCTCCCCATGAAGTCTTAATTTGACATATGTTCTTCCTGCCCACTGCTTCCTGTTCTGCCCTGGTAATTCTTCCTGGGTGTTTGAATGCCTGTGATCTTTTCA
>NW_022946769.1:0-1227 GCF_012274545.1 Fukomys damarensis | reverse complement strand
GATTTAAAGTGAAGGATTTCAAGTACCTGAGCATTGCAGTGTTGTTATGATGAGTTATATTTGAATTATGCTTTAGGATAGGGTTAGTCCCAGGCTTAGGAATAGTGTTGGAATTTAACTACCTGTGTACTGTAGTATAGGTTTGAAGGTCAATATTAGTGTTAATCTCAGATTAGGGTTAGGGATGGTGTGGGAATGAGGTGCCTGGGTTATGTTGAGGGTCAGTGTTAGCCTTTGGGCTCATGATTGGGCAGTGGATCGACTAATAGGGAAATTGTAATGTCCAGCTGAACTGAATCAGTGTGGTCTGGCTGTGGAGGGTCTACCTGAAGATTGTTAAAATAGCCACCAAAAGAGAACTGGGGGTGGGGAAGATCTTGGTCTGTTAATTTCCTATTTTTTTTTTTTTTTTTTTTTGGTACCGGGGATTGAACTCGGGTCCTTGTGTTTGCAAGGCAGGGCACCGAACCGCTGAGATAAATCCCCAGCCTAGGAGAAGCTTTCTATGGATGATTTTCCTGATGTGAACGAGGCTGTTCTCATTGGAGGAGGACCCTGGACCTCACTGTCACTGGGAATGGCTGCTGCTTTCAGCAGTGGAGCTCTGATCTCTACTGTGAGTATCACTTCCTGGCTCTAATGTAGATCTCTCAGCCTGGTAGCACAGACCCTTCATCTCATAAGCATGGATTTTCTGGCTTCCACTCCTGGCCTATGGGTTTCCAGGTGCAGATCATCCATATGGACAAGCATGAGAACTTGCTTTGGGCTTTAAACTAGTGTGTGGACTTGAGGAGGACATTACCTTAGACTCTAAGCTGTTAGCTGGACTTCTATGAGAAACTGCTGGGATCTAGGCCCTCAGTTGAATGTTTTGGGCTTCTTGTATGTGGTTAATCTCTTGCACTCCTTGTGTTTGACTCTTTGGGTAATTATCATAAAATAATCTTATAAGTTATGTGTCCTGTATTTAAAGTATGCCCTCACCTAATCCTGATGACTACAGCAGACCCAATGTCAGGAAATTAAAGGGTTTTGACATGAAGTTACAATCCATTGTTCAATTTCAATGTCATCACTTGTCTCACCTAGAAGAAATAATTCTTTTTTTTTTTCATTTGGAGACTTTCTCTTCTGAAACTAGTTTTGGGACTGTTTTCCATCGCCATGACCTTGACAGAAATAAAGAACATATTCATTTTTGTTTAAATACATATTTCCTGTTCT
>NW_022946768.1:0-252 GCF_012274545.1 Fukomys damarensis | reverse complement strand
TAGGTTTAGGGTTAGGTTCTTAATCTAAGGTAAGAACTAATTTTAGATTTAAGGTTAGGTTTACTTATAGGGATAGATCTAGGGCTAGTGATTGTGCTAGTGTTAATGTTAATCTTAAATTTCAGGCTGGAGTTTAGTTTAAAGCGAAGGATAAGGCTATGATAAGAGTCAGGGTTAGACTTGAGCCTTAGTTTAATGTTAGGGTTAGGATTTGGGGTATGTTTAGGGTTAGAGCTTGGATTGGGTTTCTGT
>NW_022946767.1:0-1217 GCF_012274545.1 Fukomys damarensis | reverse complement strand
TTCCCTTCTCATCATGGCCATTGTCTTGACCCACTGGGGAAGACAGAAATCCAGCAAAAACGTGAACACCTTACTGAGCAGACATGGCCTCTTGGAAATAGCTAGGGGTTTGTTTTGTTTTGTTTTGGTAGCAGGGATCGAACTCAGGACTTTGCTTCTGTGAGGCAGGTGGAGGCACTACTGAGCTAAATCCCCGGACGTAGCTTGGGGTTTAAAACCAATAGAAGCTGTCCTTTTTGAGTATTACAGAACTTTTTAAAAGTGCATTTGGGTGACAGCCAAACCTGCATAGGACTCATTTGGTTTCTTTTAAATATGTACAAAGTCGTCATCATTCGCATTTCCATAGTAACTTTTTTTATTGTCCAAAACCTCCTTCAGGAAGGAGGCTCACTCTAGTGGAAGGAATGTTCATTTGTGGACAGACAGCTTTGCAAGCTATGGTTGTTCTTTAAAATGGACTCTCCTCAGAGAGACAGTCAAATCACAGATATTGGGAGGAAGATGATCTGCCTTTAGCAATTATAATCTTTTATTTTGTGGTAGAATAAAATTTAGAAGATTCTGTAGTGTATAAATTTTGGAAGACAGGGTTTATGTCTTATCCTCTAGGAATGCTTGGTTTCTGAGACACTGATAGACACAGAGTAGATGTGTGGTCAATATTTGTTGTTGCTACATTGGTCCATTGGTCAAAACATTAAATTTACTCATATTATAATGTTGAGGGTAACTTTACATTCCCTGTGGGAACACTAATAGTCATGAGAGCCACTGAAAAAGAAATGTGAGTGGAATTAAGTGATGTGAATCTAATATGGAGTCAGAATGTTATGAGCTGGTTGTCTAGAACTAACATCTATTCTGACTCGTACACACCCTCCCTCAGTGATGGCGAAACTTTTAGAGATGAGTGCCTGGACTGCAAACTCAAACCCAGTTATCTATCACAAAGCGCCAACACTGCAATAAAACCAGGATACTAGGTTTTAGTTTAGAAAAAAACAACTCATACATCGACCTTTTTTTCATCTTAAAAGAAAAACAAATAAGGCATGTGCTGTAGATTCACCACCACGGTTCTTCTTCATCTCCTGTGTGGTCCCACTTTGTTTTCCCAACCTTCATTCTGATTTGTGGAAGCCTCTAAAGTATAGCTTTCAGATATTTGCAGTATCACATGGCTTCACTGTGTGTGTGTGTGTGTGTGTGTGTGT
>NW_022946766.1:0-490 GCF_012274545.1 Fukomys damarensis | reverse complement strand
TCAGGGAATCCCAGAGCCCTAAGAGCACTGCTCCGCCTCAGCTTCTCATACATCACCTTTGCTTTTCCATAGTGGCCAAAGCAAGCCTGCAGTATTTTGTGCCTAGTACCATCCAGATCCTTTCATGACCCCGTACTTGAGAACAGGTCACCAGTCTAAATTTAGCCTCTTGATACAGATTAATGTGTAAGAGGGAGATGCACTCTTTAGCACTCCCTGGCCTTATTTGAGGTCCCAATGTAAGGGACTATTTGGTGAAGAATAATTCCTAACTCCTCAGCTAGGATCACCCAGAGGCCAGACCCTTCAAACGTATAGTTTTATCAAGTAAATCCCACAGGAGGACTGTACTCAGAGCAGAGAGCTGGTTTTCTACTCCAGTGTAAGTGTCAGAAGCAGTATACTCTGGTCTTGGGTCATCCTGGATGAAGATCTAAGGATTTTTAAGGATGGTTAAGGTGTGTGTGTATTTTACTGGGAACCCAGGGCC
>NW_022946765.1:0-516 GCF_012274545.1 Fukomys damarensis | reverse complement strand
TGGATATAAGAAGTGAGCCTAACTTCTGTAGTGAAGAACTTAGGCTTATTTTACTCATCAATTCCAATGGCTAAGTGCAACGGACATTACAATTTTCTCACCCAACAGACCTTCCCTATTCTGTACTGGTTGAGGCCTGATTCTCCATTGTGAGTCGGGTATAAAACCTAGCTTGTCTAGATGAATCATGCTAATCTCATTGCCTTTTTCACTCATAGGTCAGGGATTGAAACTTGCCTGCCTTCTGAAATGTAAGAAGTCTGCCAGTGACTTTGTGTGAAAGATTTCTTGTTCTTATGAAAAGACCCAAAGGAAGTTATGCTCCCACTTTTTTCCACTAGATCTTGACTTATCTGAGTGAATATGATATTCAGAGCAGGGCCAATCATGTTGGCACCATACAGGAACCTTTCTTGAGTAACTGACACATTGTTGATGTTAGAGGAAAAAGGCCCCATGTTCTTAATTATAAATGAAACACTTGAATTAATTAACCTTGCGATGATTCCCTTTGCC
>NW_022946764.1:0-322 GCF_012274545.1 Fukomys damarensis | reverse complement strand
CCGTCCCGGCCCCGCCCCAGCCCCACCCCTCCAGCGGACCCTAGCGCAGCCGCCCGGGAGCGGCAAACTCGCAAGCAACAGCTTGCAGAGCCCAGCGCCCTGTGACACGGCTCCCTGACATTAGTGGTGTGAGTCAGCTTGGAAACAATCCTGATGGTTTCAGGCAGGACCACGGAGGAGGCGCGGACACGGGCTCTCCTACGGGGAGGGCCTGCTAGGGTCCGAAGGGTGTAAGGACTTGGGGGGTGGGAGGAGAGGCTGGGGGAGGGGTTGCTGGAGGAAGTGGGGAGAGACTTTCTGCAAATAGAAATGCAGGACGTTC
>NW_022946763.1:0-1503 GCF_012274545.1 Fukomys damarensis | reverse complement strand
AATGAAACATTATATTTTATAGAACCTATTACGATTTTTTAAAAAAACCATTGCTCTCAAACTAATTCACAATTCTCACAATTACACAACTTCATAGCAAAAAGAAAGAAAATACATATTACATTAAGTAAAGTTTAATAAAATCACTGAGTTTTAGCCGTGGGATCCAGAAATGTTCAGATAAGAAATGGCCTGAATTGGATAAAAAGGAGGAGGAGGAAGAGGAGGAGGAGGCGGAGGAGGAGGAGGAGGAGAAAGATATAATACAAGGCTGACAAGGGTTAATATTTTTATGGTAAATATGTTCAGCTTTGTAAGCAACTTTGTATGACTTTGAGTTCATTTAGCTTACATGATAACAGATTTATATGCAGAGTTTATACTAAATTTAACCCACATTCAGACTACTTTTTTCTTTTATGTACACTGGAAAAATAAAGTATATGGTGGGATTAAAACATCAGGCTATTATGAAGTAATTTAAAGGTTGGGAGAAATTAAACCCATTCTTATCTGAACATCTGATTTTCAATATTGTTTATTTTCTCACTGAGTTCATTGGTGCATTTTAGGTATACAGTACAGTTCCAGTCATCATTGGGATCTTGTTCCTTTACATGACAGGTCTTGGTTCTCATTTATTTTTTCCCCTTATCCCTGACCTTCCTTCACCCTCTCCTCCCTTCCCTATTTACAAATGATTTTCATTATTGTTGTTGCTATTGCAATTTTTGAGAACAAGACTGTTGAAAACACAGTATCAGTGTTAGCCTATTTATATGTATTCCTAGATATCACAGTAGAGAGAAATTAAGAACAAGTACAAAGACCACTCACAAATATTTGTTCCACATAAACAATGACAACCTTTTCCTAAAAATAAATTTTTCTCCACAGAGCTTATAATACTTCACTTTGGGTGTTTGATTACTTGGCCTTTTTGAGATAAAAATATAATCATACATCTTATGATAGTGTGTAAATATTCTTAAAAACTAAGAACCAAGCCCGGGAGTTATTATAGTCTGGGAATGGTGCAGAACGGGAACGTTCACCTTTACCTGACCAAACCGCTATACACATCAGCACCCTCCCTACAGCACCTCTGTGGACTGCCCATTAACAAATGCACAGGTACTATCTGGGGACTGCCTTTACCAACAACACTCAGAGGTTACCTGGAAGAATATAAATTCCAGGTACAAGTGTTTCTCTTTTTCTAAACATGCCTCAGAGAGTCTCTGAATGCAGCTATGTAAGAGAGAGCCAAAGCCTGAATGACTGCTCTGGAACTCTACACAGAATCCTTCCTAACAACAGCTGAAGTCAAATCTAATTTAAATGCATGAAGAGGTATCTAGGTATTTAAAGTTTCCTTAGATATTTCCACCTACCTGAGCAATGCTTCTTTATCTAGGGCTGATCAAGACTGGTTGATCCAATTGAAAGAGAAGCTATACTTCCAAATTCATTCCTGGAAGCAAGTATCACTTTGATTCCCAA
>NW_022946762.1:0-398 GCF_012274545.1 Fukomys damarensis | reverse complement strand
TTAACATATTTAACCTAACCTAATATGATAGCTTTCCTTTTTATTTTTCCTTAAAAGTGCTTTATCCCTGTAGTGCACTATGTACCTATGTTTGTCCTCTTTGACTTTCTTTTTAAATTTAGATTTAAACAAACAGTAAGAGACATATACATGCATTAGCCAGTTACTCCAGCCTTGAGCTGTGAGAGAGGACTGCCATTGCTTCCTCTCTGACATGCAGAGAATAGATGGCCCAAAGCCACTTCCATTTTTATCTCCATGATATAAAATAATAGTTCACATTTTAAAGTACTGATTTTGTGCCCAAGCTCTAGCGTACATGCTTTCCTGCTTTGTTATATTTCAGGTCATTACAAGCTCATCATCCCTATTAAAGATGAGGAAAGTGAGGTTCAGAT
>NW_022946761.1:0-225 GCF_012274545.1 Fukomys damarensis | reverse complement strand
GACCTTGGAACCACGGTAGAAGGGACCTTTTCCAGTTGTCCTGTCTACTCCTCTGGTTGTGAAATTTGCAGAACACCCGACGTGGATCCATCACAACCACCTCAAGCCCGGACCGAACAACAGTCCAGAGGCATGAAAAATGGAGCATCGTCAGCAAACCCGGAGAATTGAAAGTAAAACTCTGCTCAACTAGACCTTTATTATGATCTGGGTGATTTCCCTTGG
>NW_022946760.1:0-231 GCF_012274545.1 Fukomys damarensis | reverse complement strand
CCCCACAGAAGGTAGCTCAGGGACTGATCAGCCTTTGATACTTGTTGTTATTTGGGTATCAGGGATAGAATCCAGAGCCTTCACACTGAGCTATATATCTCCAACACTTTTTCTAATTTTTTTTTAAACAAATTCTAAGTGCTTAAGTTTCCCAGCCTGGGCTCAAAGTTGCTCCTGCTGCCCCAGCTTCTAAGATTGCAGGATTACAGGTGAGTGCCACAAAGCCGAGTT
>NW_022946759.1:0-565 GCF_012274545.1 Fukomys damarensis | reverse complement strand
TTTTTTTAAATTATATTTCAGATGGGTTGCATTCAAATTGCCTATGAAATGTCTAAGAAGAGATATTCATAAGGCAATATAATAGACTTGAATTTCCAAAGAAATCCCTGAGCTGGAGATGGAACTGTGCCTTCTCCACGGGCAGGGGGCATGGAGGGCCATGGGAAAGAGGAACACAAAGA
Source organism: Fukomys damarensis (assembly GCF_012274545.1). Classification (NCBI taxonomy): domain Eukaryota; kingdom Metazoa; phylum Chordata; class Mammalia; order Rodentia; family Bathyergidae; genus Fukomys; species Fukomys damarensis. The sequence goes on along the minus strand of NW_022946759.1, from coordinate 383 downwards.
GGGCGTGGTTTCAGGCAAACACCAAACAGACCTCCCATGCATTGTACTGAGTGGGAGAAGCCCGCATCAAAGCCTCTCTCGCCCTCCACAGATTTCTTTCCAGCGATGTTCTGTGACAGGCTCTAGGGTCAGAGCGGGCCCCTTAGTCGCCATGGACGGGGGCAGAAGCAGGAGGGAATACGCAGGTGCTGGTGTTGGACCTCCTCTGCGCTGGTTACACAGTCCGTGTAGGTGTAATACCCCAGAGTAGTATGCACCAAAAAAGTGAATTTTACTGTGTTCGATTTTTACATAGAATAAATCTTTTTCAAAAGACTGAAGAGAGACCCAGGAAGGACCCAAGGACCCCAGAGGGGGTTTTTTTCAGCTGCCTGCCTGCCTGC
>NW_022946758.1:892-3566 GCF_012274545.1 Fukomys damarensis | reverse complement strand
TTGGAAACTGCCTATAGTCTCAACAACAAATGAATGGGTATATAGTGGGGTTTATAAACAATGGAATACTCTTCTGCCATTAATACATTTATGAAGAATCTTAGCAATTTCTAGTTTACCATATTCTACCAATAATATCATAATTTTATGTATATACTGAGCCTGACAAAATACATACACATCTGAAGAGAAAGCCTAGTAAAATATTCTAATACTAAATTTATTGAGACATCACAAGATTATTTTGTGTGTTTGTTTGTTTGTTTGCTTGTTTTTGCCTGTAAAATTACAAGAGGTGCTCAAAATGCTGGCCATTACCTTCCAGACAATTGCTAGTTTTCTTTCTTAAATGTGTATACATTTTTTTGGCAGATTCTGTATATATACTGCATGTCTCTTAAATTTTTTCATAGTGAAAAATTAAATTAGACTTCCTGATATGATGAAATAGATACAAATAGCTGTAAAGAAAGGTAGGGATTTGTTAAAGTAGTTTAATGGGATGTGTATGCAAGGGTGAAGTGTTGCTGAACAGAAATGAGTGAGAGACCTGGAAGATGTATGACTGGAGTCAGGAGTAAGGATAACACCCATGTTGAATTACTCCCCTCTCTACCACTGGTGCTTAAGGATATATGTGCCTGGGTTTGCAATGGCAGTAGTGATTCTGATAACTATCAGGTTAATGAGGAGCTTTGGAAATTAACCCCTGAGGGATAAAGAAACTTTAGGAGTCAGGCTATGCAACCTCGCTCAAAAGCCCTGCCCAGTCAGGCAGCAACAGCTGTGCTCTCTCCAGAGAAGGATCTTCTTGGTGTGGAAGCACTGAGCCAGTACGTGTGTCCACCCTTCCTGAGAATAAATCTTTTGAGTTTCACATACAGGTGATTTTCTGAGCCCAATTTTAAGAGACACCCTCCAGATGTCTTCATTTATTATTTGAAGATGAGTGCAGATACTGGAGTGCAATATTACCTTCAGAAATCTCTTGGATATTCATGTCAGGTGGGAGTGTGAGTTCTTTCTGTAAAGAGATGTGGAAAAAGTTGCTCTTTCTTTGAGTTTTTGTCATCATATTTCACACCAATATGAAGAGCAGAAATGACCAAACTAACAACACCAGCAACAAAAACAGCCATTGTGTTCCCCCCTTAACCAGCGTTATTATAGTGCTGTGTTGTTTCATGTCTCATTAAGTGAAGTAATAAAATGCAAAGCACACACAATTCATCACTTTGACAATCTCCTTTATTCTTCCTTGTTCCCCAGACTGATGTCCCATATGCATAGCTCCTAATTGGGTGCGTAGTCATGTGCAAGAGTCAGTAACTGTAGCACCTCTCAGTTAAAGAATATCCAAGTAAACTTTGCTGAAAATATCATGGAACAATGTAGTAAGTAATTAACATCAAGTAAGGAAGACTGTATATATACACATTTATCAGAAATCAAAATTATATAAGAGCACTGGCTGTAAATGATACACACATACAACAGGATTTTGTTTCACTAAAATTATAAAATATGACACCATGAAGTAGTTTTGAAGAATAATGGTGTTTATCTAAAATTCAAAGAGAACAATGTATGCCAACTTAAATTAGCTTCCCCAATGGGGAAAAAAACGTCTAATTTGTAAAAGAAGTTGCTGAAAGGAGCTTTAAACATGCCCTTATTACTTCTCACAATAATAATATCTAAAGAAAAATGGTGCTCTGTATCATATTTTGGTAGATGTCTAGGGAGTTGCAGCCCTTCAGGATTTACTGCAGTTTCCAAAATGCGTGGATAATCCTTCAGGAAAGTACACACACTTGTACAATTTCAAATTCTGATAGTATATTCCTAAATAATATACAACTTTTGTGAATTGTGTATCTAATTCTTTTAACATTCCATTCATTTTCATTGCAACATATTTTATAATATGTTGATGCCAAGTGAATAATGGCACCATTGAAATTTCTTTCATCACAGTTTTACTTAACATTACAAGAGGTAATTTGAACATATATATTCTTCACTGATAATGGCATTGTTCATTTTACATACTCTCTCTTCCTTTTGGCTTTCTTCAATTACCCAAGCCATCATTTTCTTCCGATTGGTGAAAAGTGCAATTTGGTATTGCTCATGAAAGACACACACAGAGACACATTTATATACACACACACAGGCAAAAAAGTTTGGAAGTCAGTTGATGGCTCACTTTACCTAAAACTACATAAGCTTCTTTTGCTCAATTTATTTCTCATAACTTTGAAATATCTGTGTAAGGATTTTAACCCTGAGAATTGGTGGTATAATTATAAAATAAAGATTATGTGTATCAGCCCAACAAATATAAAGACCCAATTAAAAAATGGGCATCTGAAATGAACAGACATTTCTCAAAGAAGTAAAAGTAGCAAGTAAATATATGAAAAAAATGTTCTACATCAATGGTCATTCGAGAAATGCAGATGAAAACAACACTGAGATTCCACCTCACCCCCCAAAGAATGGCTACTGTCAAGAAATGACATGATAACAAATATTGGCATGGTTGTGGGGAGAAAGGGATCCTTCTCCATTGTTGGTGGGAGTGCAGACTGGTGCTACCACTATGGAAATCAATATGGAGATTCTTCAAAGAGCTGGGACTAGAGGTTCCATTTGTTTCAGCCATAGCTCT
>NW_022946758.1:0-592 GCF_012274545.1 Fukomys damarensis | reverse complement strand
CAAAATAGAACAGAATTATAAATGAACCCAATGTCCCCAAACTGCAGGCAGAGAGGCCAGCTATTCTCTTCACGGCTGACTTCGCATGCGGTGTGTGCCGAGGACTTCCAGGAGGCTTAACCCCGTGGGGACGATACCTCGGGTGGGGTTTGTGCCAGGTGACCGGCATTGTCACGCAGACTCCACTGGAGTGGTCGTGGCAGTTCCCGCTTTTTTGTTTTTCAGTCGTAGAACAGCTAACTCTGTCTGCAGCTGGGACAGGGCTTGAGAAAAGATTCTAAAAAAGCAAGGGAACAGAATTAGAATTATGCAAATAATGCAAAAAATTATAATTCCAACTATAATATAGTGGACTCAGGAAACCGGCATTGTCACGCAGACTCCACTGGAGTGGTCGTGGCAGTTCCCGCTTTTTTGTTTTTCAGTCGTAGAACAGCTAACTCTGTCTGCAGCTGGGACAGGGCTTGAGAAAAGATTCTAAAAAAGCAAGGGAACAGAATTAGAATTATGCAAATAATGCAAAAAATTATAATTCCAACTATAATATAGTGGACTCAGGAAAGGGGATTTAATGCCTTTAGTGACGAAGATA
>NW_022946757.1:0-235 GCF_012274545.1 Fukomys damarensis | reverse complement strand
ATATTCTAATTCAGAAAGTGTACAATATCAAAACAAAAAAATGCGCATTCATTGGGTGCAGAACTGCTTAGCTGGTTAGGTCTTCTACTCCATAGGATTAAAAGACAAGCCTAACAAGGCATGTTTTGCCTGGACTAAGTTAATTGATATTTTGAGAAACCTTTCCCTTTTGCCTGCACAATATTGAGTTTTACCATGCAGGGCCTGCCAGTTTTCTCTACAATATTGAATCTTA
>NW_022946756.1:0-200 GCF_012274545.1 Fukomys damarensis | reverse complement strand
TGATCCCTAAGATAACAGTTTATCTGGCTGGAATACCAAGCTCCACAGGCTTCTCATGGTTGCTGAGAGCCACATACAATTGTTCTCTCTGAAGGGACAGACTGTTAAAGTAATTTTAACTATCTCTAGTGGGGGTTCAATCAAGCCAGGTTTGTATGTAGAGAGAATAGGTGACACTCCTTGGAGCTAAGTATGCATTC
>NW_022946755.1:0-692 GCF_012274545.1 Fukomys damarensis | reverse complement strand
TTTTATTGAAATCACAATTTCATGTTTTGTAGGAGTAGAAAAATATTTAAAATTCTTATGGAACTTTCCCCAAATAGGCGAAGCAATCACGAGTAACAACAAAGCTGGAGACATTGCAATTGTTCTCAAAACATACTATCATAGCTTAAAAAGACTGAGGTGCTAGCAAAAAGACAAACATAGCAAGCAATAGAATACAATGGAAATCTAATCATCCTTGAATATATTGTAAAATAGTTCTGGATGTTAAGACCATTCCATGGGGAAAAGATAATCTGTTTAATAAATAGTTTAATAAAAATCTATAAGCTTACACAGCATAATAAAATTGCAAGTTTACCTTACATTGTACCCTATTCAAAATTTAAAATGAATTGAAATGGAATAATGCAAGTTCCAAAGTTATACAACTTGAAAAATATGAGAAAATACATGAGCGAATATGGAAATAGTAGAAATAGAAAGAGAGGTCTAGATCAGGGAATTTAGCAATGATTTCCTGGCTGTGACACAATAAGCATAGGAATAAAAAGAAAAAAAATAAATGAATAAGAATTCATCTAATTAGAAAATATCTCTACACACCAAGGAAATCATAAAAAGACACCATTTAGAAACAGAGAAATGTATTTGCAAATTATATATATGATAATGTTTTATACTTACAATAAAATTCTGTATCTCAAAAAAAA
>NW_022946754.1:0-271 GCF_012274545.1 Fukomys damarensis | reverse complement strand
AGGAAAGAAGGGAATGGAATTAATATGAGAAAATGAAACAAATGGAAACAAAGTCTTTGTAGAAAGAGAGGGATGAAGATGTTGAAGGAGGACAGGGAAACAGGGAAAAATAAGAATCAAGATGGGGCATGTAAAAGTGCAAATTTCCAATGACGAATGTCATTATATTATATAACTTAAATGTACTGATAAAATTAATTTTAAAAAAGGTCAGAAAGGTCAAATAATACATACATTTTCATTAAGTTCACATAAGGGAAAACACATGAAA
>NW_022946753.1:0-209 GCF_012274545.1 Fukomys damarensis | reverse complement strand
TAAAATAGAGTAGCTCTAAGAAGGCAGGGGGCAGGTGCCTACCTACAGCATGCCATGCAAATGTGCCATCCTCCAGGCCTGAAGGCACAGATTGTAACGGCCCAGTCACAGGTGGCTGGCACCATGGCTCACTTGGCAGAACTCAGTCCAAATGGAGTTGCTTTTCTTGAGCTTCACTCCAAGGTCTTTGTAACTAAGGGCTGCAGTCA
>NW_022946752.1:0-213 GCF_012274545.1 Fukomys damarensis | reverse complement strand
GCTTTTTCAGCTTTTTTGTAATAACTCAGATTACTAATGACTCCTTGCTTTGAACATCTTCCTATTTAGGTTTTACATGACTGTTTACCCTTCTACATCTGGCCACACATTGTCTTATTTGCTCATTCTTTTTTTCACTTGCTCCACATTTTTTTTTTTCTGGTACCAGGGATCAAATTTTGGTCCTTGCACTTGCCACTTGCTCCACATTTA
>NW_022946751.1:0-743 GCF_012274545.1 Fukomys damarensis | reverse complement strand
AAAATAGACTGATGAGAATGAATGAAAAGTTAAACAATAAAGTCATATGCAGGAACATTTTATATATGATAAAGAATTGTAGCACATATAAATGGGGAACAGATGGATTGGTTGATAGGTGAATTTGCAAAGAGTGCTTTACTATATATTTTTAAATGAAAGAAAATGGATGTCTTATTAAAACAGTATACAAATTTGTACTCTGAGTGATGAAACATAGCTAAAATTATTAATCTAAAGAAAGTTACGGAGACTATGTAATGGAGATAAAAAATCTATTTTTTTTATTTTTAGTTTTTAATTTTTTTTGGTTTGTTGAAGATTGAAGGCAGGGCCTTGCATATGCTAGGCTAGCCCTCTACCAAAAAGTCCCATCTCCAGTCCAAGAGCACCATCTAAAATTTTGAAAGCAAAACCGTAACATTAAAAGTTAATGAAATTGATAATATAACTCTTAAAGATTTCTGATCATCAAAAGACATTGTGGGCAGCATTAATAAATTTGTGACAAAATGGGTGATGATATTTGTAATACCTAATACAACAAGATACTTAAAGATAGAAACAGAAGATATTGGAAACAAATTAACAAGGGAGCAAAAGGAATACCAACAGAAAAATAGAAATATCGTGTCAACAGCTAGTCGATAGAAGAATAAGCCATTAAAGCTCAAAATCTTAATTTATTTTGTAGTTAGATAAATACAAACTAATGGAATTATTACATGTCACCTCACAGGAAA
>NW_022946750.1:0-443 GCF_012274545.1 Fukomys damarensis | reverse complement strand
CTTTTCATCCCCACCACCACCAGCTCAGACCCGCAGGTCCCACGCTGCCAACCTCAGTTGCACTAAAGCCTCAATCTCACCTTCCAGCCCCAGCCTACTTCCCTCTATTCGCCTCTGGCCAACAGTGTGACTTTCTGAAACAGGGATTTTTCTCTCCTGCTTCAACACATCTGATGTCCTCATCGCACACGAAGCAATCTGCACCTCCCTGCCAGCACTCTCAGCCTCACCCCACCTTTCCCTCCACCTCCACTGGACGCCCCTGCACGCCCGGTGACAGCAGCCTGGAACTGTACCGAACACGGCCCGTGCATGTGCTTTTCTGCCACCACGACCCAGGCTCAGCCTACTTGGCTGACTCCTGCTGCTCCGCCGGCTACGTGACAGGAGCGTGCACCGAGAAGCAAAGCGTGCCCCGCCTCCCCACGCGCAGACCGCGGGGA
>NW_022946749.1:0-309 GCF_012274545.1 Fukomys damarensis | reverse complement strand
TTGAGGGCTCCAGGATGAAAGGGGAATCTTAAATGATTCATTTCCAAGGGCACAAGGTGGGGACCTGTGACTTTGGTCTATTGCAGAGGGAGACACAGAGAGCTCCAGTCTGGTCAGGACGGGGGGAGCCCCTGCCTCAGTGGCCTTGGGTGTGAACTCCCACAGGTCCAACTTGATATGAAGCATGGGAGGCATCGCCAGGTCCACGCAGGCAGAGAGGGGCCTCTGGGGCATGGCCTTGTATATGGGGGGGCTCTCCTGCCCCTCTCTGCTGTCCTGGTGGCTCAGTGCTGCTCGGCCCAGGGAGGA
>NW_022946748.1:0-404 GCF_012274545.1 Fukomys damarensis | reverse complement strand
AGCCTAGCCCCCTGTTTACACAGGAGGAAACTCCAAACAGAAAGCTAGGGAGCTGAACTTGGATCTCTTGGTTTCTTGCTCTTGCTTTTACCTGCCAGATGGAAGTTAAGGCCACCATATGCTTCCTCTGTAGGTGGTGGGGTCCATTTTAGGATAGTTTGTTTTTGGATAGACAGGAGCGGGCAAACAGTGGAGAACCTCCCATTTTTTGATGTCACATTGGTTTAAACTGTGACCTTTGGTGTCATTTGAGGTGGAGTTTCCAAGGTGCAGGATTGGTGTCCTGGAAAGAATAGAAGACTGACTTTCAGCAAAGAAGCATCCTGGTTTTAATGCAGGGTAACCATTAAAGCAGTATGGAGCACTGCAGGGCTGGGAAGATGTTGAGAGAGACCAATGAGGAC
>NW_022946747.1:0-808 GCF_012274545.1 Fukomys damarensis | reverse complement strand
TTTTTTTTTTTTTTACCAGGGATTGAACTCAGGACTTTGTGCTTGCCAGGCAGGCACGGTGCCACTGAACTAAATCCCCAGCCCTTGGTTTCGAGTTCTTGACAGGACTTTCTAGCCCCAAATTACTTGTTTTTCCTTGCCACTCTGAGTATCAAATGCAGGGCCTTGCATGTGCTCTGTAGACCCTCGAGTGACTTTTTGAAACAAAATCTAATCGTCTTTGTGAAAACAAGACTGACAGATGTGGGCAGGGTACAGCCCTGTCTGATTCCCCAGAAGGCCCCTTCATGAGCGAGTGTTCGTGAAGCACTGTGTAGTAAGACACTGACTGGGATGTTTGCTGAAGGCGTCCACGTTTTCGTTTTGCCTACGTTCGTAATGAACGTTACACAGGTGGCACCGCCTGAGAGCCTTGTGTCTGCGGAATAAATCTCCCCTGGAGAAGGACTCCCGGAGAAGAGTCAGGGTGTCCGTGAACCCCACTTTCTTCCGTGTAATGCAAGGGTGATTTAGCTGAGGAGGTTTGATCAATGAGTCGAGAGCGGCAGAGAACCGCGGACTCGTCACGACTCTGTTTCCCCCAGCGCTGGCTGGACTCTGTTAGGGAAGTGAGTCTGTGGGGACAGAAGGCAGGCACCTGCTGTCTGGTGCTCTGTGTGCTCTTGCCAATGTTCCTTTTTTTCCCCTGACGATTATCTGAAGCTTCGTTTTAGGCACAGACGTATTCACGTTTTCTAACTGCTCTCGAGTGGGCTGGGTACTCAGCACTTGTGCACCTCAGCTACGATATTACTTTCTTTTTTTTTTT
>NW_022946746.1:0-964 GCF_012274545.1 Fukomys damarensis | reverse complement strand
ATGTGACACTTCATTGTGTTTATTACAATTATCCCTAGTCTTAATTTCTTCTATATTCATAAAGCTATGATATTTATGTTATATAATTATGTAATGAAGTATACCATTCAGCATATTAAATTTGAATGCTATGCTAAACAATATTCCCTTTATTTTCTCTCAACTTCTAATGGATTTTTTTCTCACACAAAGAATTTTGACAGGCCAGGGATTTAGTTCAGTGGTTCCGCTGCCTTCTTTGCAAGCACAAGGTCCAGAGTTCAAGCTTTGGTTCAAAAAAAAAAGAATGTTGATTAGTTGATCATCATTTTTTTCATTGTGAAGCAGAAAGCCTAATTAATCATGTTGCATAATCCACCCTGATCTCTGCTAGATTTTTTTCTTTGTTTTTATTTTTTTGATGCATTTATTATGCATAAACAACAGACTCAACAATTTTATTGAATATAGTCAATATGCATTTTTAAATCTCTGATTAACACATTAAAATTGTACATATATTTACTGGGTAAAATGTGATACTTCAATTCAAGTTTAAACATATAATGATTAAATAAGGGCAATGAGTATACCCAGAACCTTAAATATTTACCATTTATTTATAGAGTAAATTAAAAATATTCTTTTTTTAGCTATTTAAAAATACACAATGCATTATTAAATATATTCACCCCACTGTGCAGTGGAAAATCAAAATTTATTTTCTCTTTTAATTGTAACATTATGCACTTTGAGAAATGTTTCTCCAAATCTCTCCCACCTTTCTACCCAGCTTCTAATAACTCTTACTCTACTCTCAACTTCTACAAGGTGCACTGTGGTACATCCACATTTTGTATTTCTTTTAGTGCATAGCATATTTTACTTAACACACTGTTCAGGTTCATTGATATTGATGGACAGTTCATCTGTATTATGGCAGATCCAGTAAAATCTCCACCAAAATTCTAACATCATAACTCAT
>NW_022946745.1:0-251 GCF_012274545.1 Fukomys damarensis | reverse complement strand
TGTTCAGCATTGTCTTGTCTTATAAGGCTGAGTTTTAGCATGACCAGAATTACTTTACTTGTGGAAATGCATATAAATCCTGCTACTAACTTCCACTTGACTTTTCACCCTTCACACTACAAACAACGCTACCTTGATTGACTTTCTAGGTGCCACCAAAACCTTCAGTTCCTTTTACATTTAATTTTATGTTTTTCTTCCATTTCTAAACTGCATTTTTCTTTTCTGACTTTTAATTACTCTTTTACCTC
>NW_022946744.1:0-287 GCF_012274545.1 Fukomys damarensis | reverse complement strand
CTCCTGAGCCTGAGCTCTGGCCTGCAGCAGTGATCAGAGCACCTAGTTTTCCATATCCCGGCCTGTTGTGTTCTGCTGTTTCCCTTCCCTGGGCCGGATGTGCTCCCCACCAGCTGGGCTCCTGCTCTGTGTCCCTCCATGGAGAATTTCCCTCCCTGGTGTCTGCTCTCTAGTCTGCCAGGCACGAAGCCATTTTTATCAGTCCCTTGATTTCCTGCTTTTGTGTCTCAGCTGCCCTTCTTTGCATCCACCCTAACTAGTAAAAGTTCTCACTATTAGTCTGCAGA
>NW_022946743.1:0-338 GCF_012274545.1 Fukomys damarensis | reverse complement strand
CATTATGCTGAAATATTCTTTCCTCATTTAGTTTTATTGTCCTTTGAAGGTTATCAGTCTCTTCTTGTGCAATTTCAATGTCTTCCAGGTATTTCTTTTCCTTTCCCCGGCTTTGATTTTTTATTGCATTTATTTCCAGTCTTAACCTGGCATTTTCATCCTGCAACCTGTGATTTTTATGCCACAGATCTTCATGACTAACAGAAACCTAAGTAAAACAAAGGAGTCACTTAGCTAGCACTCAATAAAATGACATATTGCAAATTCCTCTGATTTTAAATAACCTCCATATTTATACAATGAAAGTATTGCAATAAATAGATATACAACTGAGTAAA
>NW_022946742.1:0-220 GCF_012274545.1 Fukomys damarensis | reverse complement strand
AGAGAGAAAGGAAGAAAAATAAATATTATGATTTAGCTCTAAAATGGTCTCAAAGGCCTGGAACGTAGCTCAGTGAAACAGTGCCTGCCTGGCAAGCTTAGTCCCTGAGTTCGATTCTCAGTACCGAAAAAGACCTCCCCGCAGAAAATCCCCTTAAAATGACTTCAAATGCCCCATGTGTTTGGAAGGTCATTGGATTATGGGGCCAAGATAAATGACT
>NW_022946741.1:0-553 GCF_012274545.1 Fukomys damarensis | reverse complement strand
TGCTTCTCAGACAAAGATCTACTATCTAGAATTTACAAAGAACTTTAAAAAAGTCAGACCTCCCAAGTCTAAATTCCCATTCCAAAAATGGGCATCTGAAATGGACAGACATTTCTTAGTCATTGCAGTTTCACTGACTGCTCCCCACACTGTAAAAATAAACAGGAATAAAGTCAATGACATTTCCTTAATGAGAACGATTATTCTGTTAAATCTTGATCTTTATATGTGTCTTTTTAGTATTCTGAGATGAACTACGAACTCGTGCCACATTGCAAAGGTAGATGGATTACCACCACGTAAAGTATTTGTATGATTGTTAGATCTGGGAGCCAGACCAGCCACTTTTTTCATAGAACGCCATTTTTTTTTTCCTCCAAAGTATGACTATGGTTATTCACATTCGATATTTGGCAAACATTCTTGCAAAACAAACCCAGTGAGATTGTAACTACAGGAAAAATAACTGACAATATTTGTTAGCAAAGATAAAATTCAACCTTTTCAGTGAAAATTAAAATTTTGAAAAATTATCTGTCACCATATGCTTGAC
>NW_022946740.1:0-228 GCF_012274545.1 Fukomys damarensis | reverse complement strand
AAGCACAACAACAACAAAAACAGGGATATATCCTTTGGTCAACATTGTCAAAAACTCTTCTCTTTTAATACATAGACAGCATTGGTGGAATATCCCCACATCTAGGAAAGTACCGGTTTCAATGCCTGGAAAACAATTATGTAAACAAAAATTTTAATTCCAAAAAAGTCTCCCAACAGTACATTTTATTTTCTTCAATGACAAAATAACTGCTGTATATACAGTGTA
>NW_022946739.1:0-226 GCF_012274545.1 Fukomys damarensis | reverse complement strand
TAGTTTCTTATTACCTAAATCCATTTGATGACCTCACCAGAAGATATTAATTTTGGAATAAAAATAAGAGATGTTATACACAGCACATCCCAGAGTATGCTCCACTGAACACTAGTTGCAGGTGTTTTATAACCAAAGTATTATTTTATGTAAAGAATTTCAGGAGTAAGTTTGAAGATTTTAGTACTAATTCAAATGTTTGTTGACTGCAGGAATTACAGAGCTT
>NW_022946738.1:0-1094 GCF_012274545.1 Fukomys damarensis | reverse complement strand
TCACAATTAAATTATGGTCAGGCCTAGTTTTCCTGCCTAAAGGCCAGCTATGGCAGGTCAAGACATATCTTCATTTTTGCCTGCGGTCACAGCTACAGCCTCAGTAGTCCCGTGATGCTGTGATGCTCCAGGGCAGAATTACACCAGCTGAAGACATCCTGAGGAGGAACAAAATCTTCATCTGCCTAGTTCCTCACTGTTCTAGGATTCACAGTTCTAGGATTCTCGCTGCCCAGCACTTTGAGTCATCTGTCACATTTGTTATTCCCAATGTACAGAATAAAGCTGTGGCAAGCTCGGGGCCTTTAGTCTTTGCTTCCCACAGCAGCACTGATCAGACTCAAAGCTTAGCTGCTTCTCCAAGTCTCATTTTCTGTCTTATTTCATTAATTCACCTTGTGCCGCCGTGGCTCACAGGAGACTAGAACTCACTGCAGGCTCTCTCCTAATGTCCCCTTTCCCTGTTCCCTACCAGGTGGGTGTGGAGGAGGCAGGGAGGGGAATGAGGGGTGAGAAGGGAGTAGAAGAGGGCTCAAAAAAAACACTTGGGCATGGTCGATGTCCCTATTACTGTGATTGGTGATTGTGGTGGTTCCACAAATAGACACAGAAAAGTTCCCAAACTTTACACTTTTAATAGATGGAGTTCATAGTATGTCAATTATACTCAATAAAGATATTTTAAAAACCACTTTCCTTACACCTGCTGCCTTCTATACAATAAATACGGGCCGGACAGAACTCAAGTATCGGTACTTTTTCCGTTCCCAAAGTGAGTCCGAGGCACCATCGGGTTGAAACCCCTGGGCCAGTGAGTGCTAAGATGCTTCTTCCTCTTTCTCATTTCCTAGCTTCCTGCAGGGCCGGGCGAGGCTCTTCAGTGAACACCAGAAAGATATTGTCTTTCTCTTGTTGCGTCCCAGGAAGTGGCTACTCCTGCGCTATGGCTCTGCCTGCTTCTCTGACTCACTGTGGGATTCAGGCCAGGGAAGCCTGTGTGGTTTGTTCCTGCCAAGCTTACTGTCTGACTCAGGATTCCACCATCCCATTGGACAGGGTGCCACCCTCAGGCAGTGTCCCCTGCCCCCAGCCCT
>NW_022946737.1:790-4559 GCF_012274545.1 Fukomys damarensis | reverse complement strand
GGTGTGTTCCTTCCTGGGTTTCTCGTTCCTCCATCGAGCTCCTGGAGCCTCATTGGGCTATAGCACCCAACATCGTGTAGCCCCTTTTTGGCTGTTCATGCCCTGTGGAGTAGAAGTGAGACTTTGCTTCTTACACTGGGGATTGAATTTGGGACCTTGCACTTGCAAACCAGGCGGTGGAACCATTGACCTAAATTCCCAGCCCACTTATTGATTTCTTGATAGCAGCTGTCCTTTCTGGAATGAGACAGAATCTCAGCATTGTTTTAGTTTGCATCTCTCAAATGACCAGTGATGTTGAACATTTCTTTATGTATTTATTTGCTGTTTCTATGTCTCCATCTTAGAAGTATATATTCATCTCAGATGCCCATTTTTGGGTTGGGTCTTTAAATTTGAGGGGCCTGATTTTTTTTCAGTTCTTTATATCTTCTAGATATTAATCCTTTGAGGAATCATTGGCTAAATTTTTTTCTCACTCTGTGGGTTACTTTTCACTATGTTGGTGATTTCTTTTGCTGTGCAAAAATGGTTTTTTGTTGTTTGTTTGTTTGTTTGTTTTTTGGTACCAGGGATTGAAAAAGTTTTTTAATAAGATGAGATTCCAGGTGTTGATTCTTTGCAGTATTTCCCATGTGGTCAGGGTTTTTTCATGAAGTCTGCCTACTCCTATGTCCTCAAGCATTCTACCTATTCTCCCTTCCAGCAGATTCAGAATTTCTGTTTTAATATTTACACCTTTTACCTATTTTGATTTTAGCTTAGTGCGTGGTGAGAGACATAGGTTGGTGACAGTTTTTAAAAAAGATTCAGGCTATTCCAATTAAAAGCTAACAACACTGATTAGATGTTAGAGTTTATTATGCCTAATGTGTATTTTGTAGGGTAATTTAATTTTTGTAGAATTGCAAACAGAAGAGTTGCAAGCATAGTATGAGAGAACACATACAGTATTTTCAAGAACCACATGGTAAGAGTAAGACAGTGGTACTAAGCAGTTAGTGCCTATGGGAGTTTGGGGAAACATCACTTAAACCAAATTAGGGAGCGAGAAAATGCTTCCCTGAGAAGGGGGCTTCTGCTTTTTTGCATTCAAGTGAAACAAATTTCATAATCTGAATGGCTATTTTCACACTAAAACAAATCCTAATTTAAGCTTAAGGCAGTACCTGCCTGCTGGGTAGACAGCTGCAGATCTCTGATCTTCTCACTGAGGAAATGTTATGAGTCCAGCTGCACATCCCCAAGGTATTCATTTCTCTGATAAGATGAAAGAATAAACTTTGTGTTTTTAAAAGACTGAATGAGGGCTTGGGAGTGTGCTCAGCATTCTAGGGCCCTGGGTTTGATCCCTAGGACCACACAGAATAAGTTGATAATACAAGTACCTATAAAACTTTTTTTTTGGAGACAGCCTTGCTAGGTTGTTCAATTACATGTCCTCAAAGAAGTCAGCTGGATGTAGTGGTGTGCAACTGTAATCCCATCAGTCCCGGAGGGTGAGGCAGAGGTTTGGAGCCCAGCCCAGGTGACTTAGCAACTTAGTGATCCCCTGTTGAAAAGTATAAAATAATTTTTAAACAAGGGGGGCTGGGAATATAGCTCAGTGCCAAGGTCCCAGGTTCTACTAAAAACAACGACAACAAAAACAAACAAGAAAACACAAGTTTTCCCTTCAGTTGACCTCATTTGTCTTCACTTCCTTTTCTTAGGCACAGCCTTTACTACCACTTTTTTGTTTTTCACTTGACCTCATTTGTCTTCACTTCCTTTTCTTAGGCACAGCCTTTACTACCACTTTTTTGGGGTTTTTTGTGGCAAAAATCGAACTCAGAACCTTGCTCTTGCAAAGCAGGTGCAGTGTCACTGAGCTAAATCCCAGCCCTGCTACCACTTTGGAGTATATTGTTTGGCCATAGTCCGCGTGTCCTCTAACCCGATTTTCTTTTTGCTGCATACGCAGTGGCATAGTGTTTAGTAAGTAGGTGTTTTCACTTGACAACATATCTCAAAGATCATTTTCTATCAATATATAAAGATCTGGCTTATTTAGAATGGTGTTCTGTCCTGTGAATATGCAGTTTCACCTATCAGTTCCTTCCTAGTATCAAGGGTTTTTTCAGTCCTCCAATATTATAAGTAATGTTATAGGAAATATTTTTGTATGTGTTTCTTGTATTTTTATTTAGGACTCGTTTTTAGGAATAGAACTGCTAAATCAGAGAAAAAATTCAGACTTTGGAATTTTAGACAGAAGCTGTACTTTTATTGGCAGTTTCATTTTGAAAAGCAGTTTCACAACTGTTGCCAAGGAACGTGATGAAGTAGTCATCGTGGTAAACTCCGGGCGCCATCGTTTTGCTGCTGCCCATTGCTGTTTGCTAGGAGAAACACACCAGGCTTTGGAGACGGTGACACGGTGTGGGGTGGCTGGGAAACCGAAGCAGCATGGATTATAAAAGTATTACTGGATCGAGTCTAGTTGCTTGCATCCTAACTCTGGATCTTTTGCTCGCCGTGGGGACGTGACTGAAACGACCTGGTGAGGTGCAGTCCTGGACGCCGGCACTGACCGATGCTGACTACCTGCTTCAGCATGGGGTGCACGTTTTCGTAGGGGCCTGGGTGCTGTGCCACACTCCAAGCATGACTGACCCTCTCTGTTCTCTGCTCTAGTACTGTTCTGTGGATGCTACACACAGTGGGGCTTATACTCTGTTGACTAAAAGCTTTGATGAGAAAATTTGAACCTAGAATCAATTTCTATTGGCATAGCACATCCTAAGAATTCAGAGAAGACCACACTTCTTGTTGTTTTTATTGGCTCTGGATGTGCTTACCACTAATAATTATTTTAAAATTTACCATGAAATATTTCAGTGTAAAACTTTGTACATTACATGCTTAGAAAAAAACATATTACTACCTCAATAGTTTGCATTTTAAATATAAATTTTTCATCCTGGCATGGTGGCACACGCCTGTAATCCCAGCACTCGGGAGGCTGAGGCAGGAGGATCACTGTGAGATCAAGACTAGCCTGGGCTACATAGTGAGTTCCAGATCACTCTCAACTACATAGTGAGACTCTTTCAAAAAAAACAAAAACAAAATATATAAGTTTTTCAATGTTCTTTTGGGTAGAAATCTTTCTCCAATATATTGCATACATCTGTGCTTTCCTTTATTGTTTGTTTTGGTATGGGGATTGGGTCCAGGGCCTCATGCATCTAGATAAGCACTCTAACACCTTGGCCCTTACTTGTTTTCATATTTTGAGACATAATCTTTTTTTCTTTTTCACTAAATTCCCCGACTAGCCTTGAATTTGTAATCCTTCTGCTTTAGCCTCCCAAGTACAGGGGTTGCAGAAATGCCACCGTGCTTGGCTACGGGCAGTGCTTTCATGAATACTGTAGTAACTCTCAATAGAGAAGCAATCCAGTTTAACCAATTCTGGGTGATCAAGGCCACAATTGGAAACTTGCTTTATCGTACTAATCAGAATGGTCTCATAAGTGAACAAAATATAAAGAAGGACTCTGTCTCATACCAAATGGTCCAAAGCTAATGGATTTGCTTCTTCAGTTTTCTCATTCCTCAGTGTGCCAAGTGCACCTTTTGTATGAAAAGTGTAGTCTTGGATCTGAGTTTTGGTTTCTAATTTATTATGGGTTAAGATGACTTGATATCCTGGCTTAATAGAATTATTTGTAAAACAAAAGTAAAAGGTGTCCAGGGACTTCACTATGATTGGAATTCAACTGAG
>NW_022946737.1:0-670 GCF_012274545.1 Fukomys damarensis | reverse complement strand
AAATGTAGAGCAGTGATAGTGAACCTTTAGAGATGAGTGCCCCAACTGCAACCCCAAACCTACTTATTTATTGCAAAGTGCCAACACTGCAATTAAACCTGAATAGGCTTTAGTTTAGAAAAAACTCGTAAATTAACATCTTTCATCTTAAAAGAAAAACAAATAACACACATGCCGAAGGTTACCACCACTGGTATTGAGTATCCTGGTCAATAGATAGATTATCCAAACAAGAAAGCAGACACTGCTCAGATAGGAGCAACAGAGTGGAAACGAAGCCTATTTCAACAGTGAAAGATAGCCAAGGGGAGGCTGTCTCACTCTTCCAGTGGGACGGTTACTGTGAGTGTGTAAAGGGGATGTGATCAATAAATGGGGGACCATCCTTTGCCTTAAATTTGGAATCACCTGAGAAGTAGATTGCATAATAACTAGATAGAAATATTACAACTCAGCCTTACCGGCAAGGCTGGTTAGAGAATGTGTTGTCATCTGTGTCCAGATGGGCTTGCTAATAGCCCTGCTCTCCCCAGGTGAACCTCACTGGCACGACCCTGGGTCCGTGGGCTGCCCTACCACACAGGTTGCTTTTGACAGGACCTAGAGTAGTGCCGGTCTGCAGGGCTGGCCTGGACCTTCTGGTGTCTCAGCTCTCCTCAGGAGCCCAGGA
>NW_022946736.1:0-241 GCF_012274545.1 Fukomys damarensis | reverse complement strand
TTCAGTGTTAACAGGAATTTTGGTGTTAGACCAATTAGACCTTTCCAGCTCTGTCATAACAAGATATTTGACCCTGGGTCAGTCTTCCTTTCCCAACATACCTGCCAGGGTTGTGCAAAATGCATGAAAGGTTTTACAACAGGGAGACAGCTTGGCTTCTGCTATAGAATTTGAAGTGTGCTTTCAAAAAAAGCTGATTTCTTAATGAAAGAACATCTTTCCCCTAATAACAACATTGTTT
>NW_022946735.1:0-257 GCF_012274545.1 Fukomys damarensis | reverse complement strand
CTTCTTCTTTTCTTATACCAGGGATTGAACCAGGACCTTGTGCTTGCAAGGCAAGTGCAGTGCCACTGAGCTAAATCCTTAGCCCACGGCTTTTCTAATTTTGTTGCTATTATAGCTATGCAATTGCAAATATTCTTATTCATATTTCCTAGTACACATGGGCAAGTTTTTCTGTGATGATATATAACTAGTAATAAAATTCTCGACTCAGAGGCCATCATATTTAACTTTCTAAAGAAGTCTATATTTACTTTCAA
>NW_022946734.1:0-205 GCF_012274545.1 Fukomys damarensis | reverse complement strand
CCAGAAATCAGCCCGAATCTCAGTGGACTGATGCTTCCTTGATGAGACTAATTCACTTAGACCTGCACACTGCTGCCTATGTTATCTATGGTGACAGCAGAGACATAACCTGCAAGAAGCCCTTTATTTTTTCTCTTATTTTTAATTTTTATTTCTTGACTTTTTTCAGATTTCTTCTCTCTCTCTCAATTTTATATATATATAT
>NW_022946733.1:0-1499 GCF_012274545.1 Fukomys damarensis | reverse complement strand
AAAAAAAAAAAAATGATGTTAATTTAAAGCCTTTGTTTTCCCAATGGGGAAGAAGTGATTACATTTCACTTCAGTGGTGTTTGTCCAGAGTTTCATGGCCAATCAGCAGAGCTGGGATTTGAACCTAAAACTTGCTCTTTAGGACAATGCTTTTTCCTTATTCCTAGGACCCAAATGGCTGATGCATGGCCCCGGACCCAGGCCTTCCCTGTTTCTTTCTTCTGAACATGTGGTTCTGTGTTCTGCCTGTCCATGGAAGTGTGTGGGGTGTGTGTGTGTGTGTGTGTGTGTGTGTGTGTGTGTGTTTGTGTGTGTCTGTTCCTTTCTTGACAGACTGAGAGCAGTGAAAGCCAGCGAAAGGAAAGCACTTGGAAAATCTGAAATTGCTATATAAATGCCACTAAATGAAAAGATTGCCAGCTTGATGCTCTTCTAGGAAGGTTCAGAGTGTCACAGGAGGCATAATAGAAGGAGATCATTCACTCTCAGATACTGTTGTGCCTGTCACTTTCCAAGGGGGCAGAGTACTAGAGCTGGACTGGGAAGTAAAGGGAGCCATGGGGCGGGCTGGGCATGATCTCAGCAGGGCAGGCCTGGCTCAGAGAGGCCTGGAGTTAGGCTGCCTCACCCACCACCCCTCGGGGATATCTCAAGTACATGGAGTGTCTTTGCCCTGTTGGGTCAAAAAGGGTGCAGCAGGACCCGGGGATGTTATCCAGAGGCAGCTAGCCTTTGTGGCTAGTCCACACTCATCCATGCTCCTTAAGGCATTCCTGCTGTCTCTTTTGCCATGACTACTAACTCCCGTTTCGTCCTCTGAGGGAGTCCTGTTTGAAACTAGGTGGGGGAGCCATACCTCCTAAATTGTGGGTTCCTAGAGGGCAGGAATGGGGACCTATTTACCTCTGTCTCTGCAGGGACCTTTGCAGGCCTCGTCTTCAAGAAATACATGTTTAGTTGTTGAAGGTAGGTGTCGAGTAAATAAAACCCTTTCTTTGGGTCATTGAATGTCTTGGTGGGGGGTCGTCTCACCGCTCAGGCAGAATCTCTGTGCATCTTTATTTTTTCCTGTGGATTTTTTTTCCTCTATGTTTATAATTGTTCCCTCTTCTAAACTCCATTTGCCTTCACTGCACCATCCGTGTGTTCTGATGTTTATCTTTTTATCTGATCATCCAGCCTTTCCAGCTAAATCACACTTCTCTTTGACAGCAGGTGGGGTGTGTTGTACTTATTTGGGTTACCAATACCTACTGCATGCTGCTCTGCATGTACAGGGGAGGCTGGTCCCCCAGTAGTTAGTACCCTGCTACCTCATGCGAGGCCAGTGGTGTCGGCCCTTTTCCAAGGTGGCACCACTCCACTGCCTAGTTGCTGGCAGTTCTGGCTGATGTAGGTGGGTATTTGTGGAACTAATATTTTGAAGGAGCTCAGAGTTTGCTGACGTGGAATAAATTTCAGAAAAATTATCAGCAGTCTTTTAGCATCTGTACCTCGAG
>NW_022946732.1:0-767 GCF_012274545.1 Fukomys damarensis | reverse complement strand
GGGAGCGCGGGATACCCGGGCCTGGGCTGCGCCCTCCGTTGCTCCTGTGTCTGGCAACCAAAACGCGAGGGCGAAAAGAAACACGCCGGCATCTTGGAATTAAAACAGAGAGGAAGGCCCTGCCTACCCCGGAGAAGGGGCACCCCCTCCGGAAAGGGAGGCCCCACGTTCCTCCCTCGCAGCTGCCCCGGATCGAGGCGGGGCTGGAGAATGTGGCGCTGATTTTACAACCCGCCGCGGCCAGCTTAATGACACCGGTGACTGTCGAGGGCTGTGGCACGGACCACACCACGAATTCTTGAACCTACGGGTGACTCCCGGGGCACGCCTGAGTCCCCGGAAGGGCAGTTGCTGCAGCGTGGGTGTTCCCCGACTGCTCGCTGAACGAACGAACGAAGAATGAATGAGATTGTATTTTTCGCAGCCATCGCCATATCAAAGGAATCTCTTTCATGAAGCACGCACTCGCTTTAACACGAAGCTCCGGTGGAAAGGTCCCACCATCCGAAGCAGTCATCAGGAGCCATCGGGAGCAAGGACTGCTGGTCTCCTTTCAGTCAGCCGAGGAGCACACAAGCTAGGGACCTTGCTTTTCAGTTTCAGAACAAATCCCCTAGAACTTTTCGCTTGTAAACATTCTGCTTGTCTTTGAGCCTCGCCACTGGAAACGTACACAGTAGGGAAGGTATTTGCACTGGAAAGTAAGGCATTGGGTACCCACATTTTTTAGAATGACTCAGTAGAAAGGAAATGATAATTACTGAGCA
>NW_022946731.1:0-299 GCF_012274545.1 Fukomys damarensis | reverse complement strand
GCCACCGGGGATTGACCACTGCCAAGATGGCAGAAAGCCACCGCGGCTCACTGCCTGCAAAGAGGAAGCAGAAACGAAGCCCCCCAGATTGGGGCCAGGCCCACTTTTGTGAAGTCTGAAGCGTGCCTTTTATTTGAGACTCTAGAAATTGTAACTCTGTGCTGTCTATTGATAAAATGCCTCCTCTGCTTTGCCACCGGGATAGAATTCCCGGGTTAAAATATGTGTCTCTTGCGCCACATAACCCAGGAAGGAGAGGAAATCGGTGATGCGGAGGCAATCGGGAGGCTGGGTCAGGG
>NW_022946730.1:0-222 GCF_012274545.1 Fukomys damarensis | reverse complement strand
AATGAAGGTCTACAAGCACGCTATTTGTGTCATTGCAGTGTTAGCTGTGGTGATGGGGCAGTGGAATATGAACAAATCAGACACCGCCTTTGCCTATAAGGCCCCTAGAACAGTGGAGTTCACGAGCCCCTGCCGTACCAGGCATGAATGATACAAAGGCTAACTGGTGACGGGGCAGACGACACCATGAGCCAGTCCTTGAAGGATGAGAAACATGGTAGT
>NW_022946729.1:0-333 GCF_012274545.1 Fukomys damarensis | reverse complement strand
AGGGATATGGTCTTCTTGCCTGTGATGGAATTCACCACAGCCCTGGGAACCACAACTGAGATGCTACAGAGGTCGATGAGGGCCACATTGCTTATAAAAAGGTACATGGGAGAGTGTAGACGTGTGTCTGTGACAATGACAGTGACCGTCAGGAGATTCCCTGTCAGTGCTCCCAGATAAATCACTAAGAACAGCACACCTTGCAGGATCTGGAGCTCCCGGGAGCCTGTGACATCCATGAGGAGGAATTCTGTGAAGACGGTGAGGTTATCCATGTCTGCCCACCTGCCGTGGTCTCTGCAGACTCAGAGGTTACAGAGAGCAGAGGATGCT
>NW_022946728.1:0-767 GCF_012274545.1 Fukomys damarensis | reverse complement strand
TTCTCTTGGAAAAATAATGTGTCTGAAACAGCCAGGGTCCTTGCCTTCTTGGATTCAAAAGTTGTTTTTGTTTTGTTTTGTTTTGTTTTTTTGTTTGTTTGGTACTGGGGATTGAACTTGGGACCTTGCCCTTATAAGGCAAGCAGTGGAATCACTGAGCTAAACTCTTGGCCTTCAAAAATTTTTCTTAAGGAATGAGGCATATTTTTCCATGAAGACAAACAAAGGTTAAACTTTAGAGTCCCTCATTTTCAGAATCACCATCCCAAGACTTAGCTATTTTTGTGCTTACATTTGAACTTTAGTTCTTCAAGGTAGCATTTTCAGATTCCCTAAAATGCACTATGGCCCTGTGTAGAATAAAGACAAACTAGCTTATAAAATATATGTATTTTTCTTCATCATAGGTATATTTTTTATTGAAAAAGGAGGCAAAATCTGTCAACAAAATATCAGATATCACATAACTCTTGCAGTATACTATACATTTTATTGAGCTCTGTATAGTTACTATCTCACCTTACCCTAAAATTATTATCCTGAAAGTAGTAATATTGATCTCCAACAAATTAAGGAACAGAGATGATAAATATGAGTTTCCATTGATAGGCAATGCAATAAATAAGTCAAGGCATAGTTGCAAAAGACAATCTAACGGGATCAACATAATAAAAGAAACATACTATTTGACATGGATGTATGTATTAATATAGCATTGTTGATATGATTCATGTATAAAAATTGATCTAACTTTGTTTCTATCTCAA
>NW_022946727.1:0-702 GCF_012274545.1 Fukomys damarensis | reverse complement strand
GGGGACAGAGCGTATCAGAGCCTTTCCTTGGGATTCCAGGAGCAGTCGAGAAGTCTGTTCTCACTGAGAAAGACACCCTCAGAGGGAGAGGGCAGCGTGCGAGCGCTTTGAGGCTGAGCCAGTCTGGATTCCACAGCCCAACACCCAGTAAGGATGGCTTTACTCTACGTTAACAGAATCCTGTTCTAGCCAAGGCCCATGAGTAAGATTACGGATGGAAATGCCGAGCCTGTCTTTTGTCTAAAAACCAAGGAAGGTGCCAATCTAGCATAGCTCTCAGGAACCTCCAATTTCAGCTAATTTAAGGAACAATTTGACTTTTGTTGGAAAGGTGGGGTGGGGTGCCATGAGCACGTGTTTCTCAGAGGAACTGGCCCTGTCACTGATGCCCAGCCAGCCCTGGTCATCTGGGTGGGGAAACTGCAGATGCTGAATCTCCAAAGCAAGCTACAAACGAAGACAGAGGACATCAGAACAGGACAGGCAACCTCTCTGCCTTAGGCAGGGAACAAGGCTACATCCAGTCAGGTTCCTGGGTCGGAGGGAGGGCAGGTTTGCGCATAAGTGAGCAGTGGTCACCAGGAGGGATGAATGTCCGGGTGGGGTGTGTGTAGGGCTTTCAAAGAGTAGAAGGAAGTTCTGGGCATGGACAGGACGGGTGGAATCCTCCGCTGTGTGCACTGACTTCCTGTTGTAGGAGCC
>NW_022946726.1:0-317 GCF_012274545.1 Fukomys damarensis | reverse complement strand
GTTTGTAGGTCTTTGCCTGGCAGAGATTGAAACACTGCTGTGAGGCACTTTTAGAAGAGAAGCACTTCAGGCCTAAGGGAGTGCCTAGCAGCGCTGAGTGCACACAATCCTCCAGAACTCTGAATACTTGGGGATAGGTTCAGTTGGAAGTTAGAACACAAACGCACTTTGCTGAAGACTTCTGCCATTTAAAGTGCTGATTTCCCCGGGAATCAGCTTCTCTCGCTGCTTAGCCTTTTAAAGCAAAAT
Organism: Fukomys damarensis; assembly: GCF_012274545.1. Lineage (NCBI taxonomy): Eukaryota > Metazoa > Chordata > Mammalia > Rodentia > Bathyergidae > Fukomys > Fukomys damarensis. Next base: position 68 of record NW_022946726.1, on the reverse strand, counting down.
TGGTCAGTTTCATGAATGTGAAGTACTCCACAGAGAAATGTGCTGCAACTCTGTGAGTTTACCAGTGA
>NW_022946725.1:0-248 GCF_012274545.1 Fukomys damarensis | reverse complement strand
TTTTTTTTAGTCTGGCATTGTGATAAAGCTGAGTTTAAAACAGTTCCTATTTGGGTCCCATGACCTTACGTTTTAGGTGCAGTTAGAAAAAATAAGAATAGATTCCTGACTAAAGGAGAAACATATGACACAAAAATTTATTTTAGAAGATTGGAATTTTAGCCTCTTGTTTAAAGGTATTTCAAATGAATAACCCAACACCCAGGGACTAGAGTGACATTACAGCAACACCGAACCAACAGTTAACC
>NW_022946724.1:0-200 GCF_012274545.1 Fukomys damarensis | reverse complement strand
TGTAAATTGTTTCTCAGAAATATAACAATGGATAAGAAGCAGGCTATAAGATAGTGGGTATTAATGATCACAGCTTGTCGTGCTCATCAGTCATGTAGGTGAAATCTTACCTGTCAAAGGGTATTTTTTTAGTGCAGTTGCTGTAATTCTTTCACTGCAGTTATCTAGTTCTGAATACCAGATGTGAAAGCTTTGATTTC
>NW_022946723.1:0-231 GCF_012274545.1 Fukomys damarensis | reverse complement strand
TATTTTACATCTTTTTTTTTTTCTTTTTTTTTTTTGAGACAAGGGTCTCACTATGTAGTTTAGGCTAGCCTCAAACTTTCAGTAATCCTCCTGTCTCAGGCTCCAGAGTGCTGGGATTACAGGTGTAAGCAACCACTCCCAGCTTTAACTTTTTGTATCTTTATGAATAGTAAATGTACCTTTAAATACGTATGTTTTGAAACGCTAAACTTTTTCTTAAAAATTTATATT
>NW_022946722.1:0-208 GCF_012274545.1 Fukomys damarensis | reverse complement strand
GTTTTTAAAGATTGTATCCTTAATAACTATCCTGGTGCCAGTGAACAGTTGATTTCTTCCTTCCTGGCAATTTCACAAAAAAATATACTGTACATTCCATTATTCTACCGATGTGGATACCTATCTTGAAATACTTCTGTGTAACTATCATACTTATAGAAGGACACAGGTATTAGCTTTCTGTGCCTGTGACAAAATATGAGAGAAC
>NW_022946721.1:0-215 GCF_012274545.1 Fukomys damarensis | reverse complement strand
GGGAAGGTGATGAAAATAGAATTAAGATGTGTTATGTGCATGTACCAACTCCCCATGACGGATATAATCAGTATGTACTGCCAACGTGTATTAATAAAAAATTTAAAAATTGTAAAAAAAAGAAAAAAGAAATATCATACATCAGTCAATGGAAAAAAATAGTATGGAATTAGGATAGAAAATGACTTTATTATGGAAAATTAGTGTTGCTGCTT
>NW_022946720.1:0-268 GCF_012274545.1 Fukomys damarensis | reverse complement strand
TTGATGTGTAGTCATTAAATACGCTGATTGCTGCAGTCTATATGTGCTTAATGACCACCTTCATTGTGGAACTTGTTCCTATACATGCTATATGTGGATTCAACTTCTCCCATTCCCCTTCCTGCCCTGCTAACTCTCTTCCGCTTCTTGTTTACAAGAGCTTCGTTCCCATTTTATCCCATTTTATTGCCTTGTTTTGTTTTTTTTTTTTTCCTTTTCCTTCTTTCCTTTCCCTCTCCTGCCTCCTTTGGGCCTCTCCCCATCTGAC
>NW_022946719.1:0-385 GCF_012274545.1 Fukomys damarensis | reverse complement strand
TATGTATCCATTTTCCTATGAATGAATCTATTCTCTCGCTCTTTATGGCTGAGTAATATTCTTTTTTTCTCTTTTTTAATGTTAAGTTTTAAGTTGGAACCTTCTTGGATGTTAGGGACACATCCTCCTCCCATGAGTCCTTGTGCTTGCCTCCTGGCAGGCTGTCCTGGGCAGGTGCATCTCACGGTGTTTGTGCATGTGTCACACGTGGACTGTGCCCTCCACATCTCCTGACCTCTGCTTCTTGGGTTGCTGTGCTTTCCCCTTACTTTGTTACATCTATAGTTAAATTGGCTTTATTTGGATGATTGATATTTAGAGGAAAAGGAAAAACACTCTCAAAAATTTTTTTCAACTCCTCCTTCAAATAAAAGCAATAAATGAA
>NW_022946718.1:0-224 GCF_012274545.1 Fukomys damarensis | reverse complement strand
CACCAAGCTGACATTCTTGTGGGAGAAGCCAGACAGTACCTAAATAAATAACAAAACCTGTTTATCAGATGTTGATAAATACCATACTGGAAGAAATATTAGAGCAGGGTAAGGGACCTTGGAATAATATGAGGCATAGTGAGTTTTGAATTGAAGAGGACTGAAGGGGAAAAGGAATGAGCTATGGAGATTATGGAAAGGAAAAGCAACTCAGGAGGAGGAAA
>NW_022946717.1:0-619 GCF_012274545.1 Fukomys damarensis | reverse complement strand
TTTTTCTATTTCCTAGATCATTTAAAAAATTTGTGACAGAGTGTCAGGTCCACTCACTGACCAACCTGCAGGTCTGAGCCTGACCTTGGGCCACATGAGCAGGAAACATTCCTATCTTCCAGTGCCCTCAGTGAACCCTGGCTGGAGCCACATCTCCAAGGTGCCCCACATGGGTGAACCCGGTCCACAGCAGTTCTCAGAGGGGCTCCTCCACGGTCTGCAAATTCATTCAGAACACCGTCGTGTGTGCCTACCGCCTGCCAGGCAGAAATATTAACCAAGAGAAGATGGCCCTGACCTGGTGCCAACTGTGGTTAATTTAATAAGGAAGAGACGACAAATAAGTAAACATGCGAAAGGTTGTAATTTCATATTATCACAAAGAAAAAAATGAAAACAGTCCAGTGATAGAAAATAATTGGAGGGGAGAAATTTATGAGATGATCATGAAATGTGTGTCAGAACACAGCGTCATTTGATGCTGTGACTTAAAGAGTCCACGCCTCACAGAGCGGGCAGCACAGCACTCATCTGAGGAGTGGATCCCTGTGTTGTTTGGCGCTGCTCCCTGCCTTGTCTCCCGGCCATTTCTCCCCTAAGCAGCCTTTGCCTTTTTCTG
>NW_022946716.1:0-234 GCF_012274545.1 Fukomys damarensis | reverse complement strand
TGTTGTCCCATGACTTTACCAAGTTAAACTTTGAAACTCAGTTTTATCTTCTGTAAAAGGGGAGCAAGCAACACTTACTGCAAAGAGTTGTTAAGTACAAATTTATATGGGAATTTGACAGCTATTAGAAGTGACTCCATACATCTTACTTTCCACTAAAGAGATCAGCACAAAAAATTTTATCATTTCTATGCATTTTTAAACCCATAATCAATTTACCAGGATTAAATCATT
>NW_022946715.1:0-442 GCF_012274545.1 Fukomys damarensis | reverse complement strand
CCAAAACTGCACCCTAACCCTCAGCTTCATGCCCATAATCCAATGCACAAGTATTTGAATTTCGACACTATCCCTAACCCTCAACCTGAAACTAAGACTAACACTATCTATCAAAATAACACTCTAATACACAGGTACTTAAATTCCAACACTATGTCTAACCCCAACCCTAACCCTAACCCTACCCATCATAGTCACACTGCAATTCTCAGGTACATGAAATAAAACACTATATCCTAACATTAATCCTAACTCTAAGGATCATACTCATGCTCCAATAATACGGTACTCAAATCCAAACACCATCCATAACCCTAACCTGAACCCAAAATGTGACAGGAACCATAATACCCACACTTCAATTTTCAGGTACCTCTATTCCAACACTATCCATGACACTTATGCAAAATAGAACCCTAATCCAAACAATCATACCCACACT
>NW_022946714.1:0-202 GCF_012274545.1 Fukomys damarensis | reverse complement strand
CTGGACTTCTTTGCTCCATTCTGAGGGCTAACAGTGGGGAGACAGGTGGCAGGTTTGAGGCTGTGCCCCAAGTTCGTGTCTGCACACAGTGCTGACCTGCTGGGGCCGTGCAGCCAATCTCATCTTTTCTATCTCTCCGGTCGTCTTTTGCTCCATCTCCCACATCTGCACTGCAGGAGCAGAATCTGCCCTTCTCTTCCTC
>NW_022946713.1:0-932 GCF_012274545.1 Fukomys damarensis | reverse complement strand
GAGGATGTGAGGACATACTGCCGATACATCCTGCAGTGGGGTAGGAGCTTCTGCTTCAAGGAATTGGGAGTATATTGGAATAAGACAGAACAAGCAATTGTGAAGGTATAAATGTTCATATGCTACCCAAAAATGAACCTGCTGTTGCAATAGATGATAAAGGAAGTGGAATTTAAGGATAATTACTTGGAGTGTTTTGAGAAGGTTTCTATGAGGACCTGATGGGTGAGAGAGAGCCAGGCTCGTATGGAGCTGAGAAACCCATAGCCATGAGTGAAGATCCCAGGTAGACAAGAGCTTAGTGCTCTCACAGACTGGAGAACTGATGTGTATGCCCGGCTTTTAGTGAACAAGGACCACAGGGGCTTGAAATAGTACTGGAAAAGTAAGCAAAGGCCAGATCATCCGTGTATACATGGAGGGTTTACACTAAATGAAATGGAAAGCCACTGGGGGTCTTAAGCAAAAGAAGAGTTGAACTGCATGCTAAATACCACTCTGGGGAGCTATGAAGGAAATGAATTAGGGAAGAGAAGAGTCGAAAGTAGAGACAGGGGGAACTGACAAGAGGCCTCTACACCTATCCCGGTGAAATTACAGGGATAGAAACTACTATGGTCGTGGACAGGGATTTATGATCCACTTGGAAATGGGAATTGACGGGACTCGCTGATGGGGATCATCCATGCAGATGAGGAGAGGAAGGATGAGAGACAAATCCAGGAAGGCAGATGCATTTGCAGAACATGGATTTACAGTTCTAGAGACATTTAGCTCTAAATGGGACCTTAGGGTGCTCTGGTTTGCACATCTCATCACAGATGAGGAGTGAGGCCCAAGAGGGGGGAAAGGTACTTTCCCTGAGGTCACTCAGGCAATACCCAGGGCTCCTTGATGCTCAGACCGAACAGGTGAATTCGGAGCTGCCCTCC
>NW_022946712.1:0-795 GCF_012274545.1 Fukomys damarensis | reverse complement strand
TAGTGTTGGAATTTCAATTGGCATTGCATTGAATGTATATAGCAGTTTCGGTAGTATTGGCCTCTTAGTCTTTTGAGCAAAAACAGTTACTTTCCTGAATGTGAGGTACTCCACAGAGAAAGGTCCTCAACTCTGTGAGATTTCAGGTGAAGTCCACACCTTATATGGAGTAAAATTGTATTCTCTTTTGTTTGTAGGTCTCTGTCTGGAAGAGATTGAAACACTCTTGTGAGGCACATTGCCAGAAAAGTCCTTAAAGCCTAAGGGAATGCCTAGCAGCTCTGAGTGCACACAAGCCTCCAGAATCCTGTATACTTGGCAATAGGTCCAGTTTGAAGGTAAAAGAAAAATGCACTCAGCAGAGTGCTTCTGTGGTTTAAACTGCAGTTATCCCTGGACAACAGCTTCTTTTACGCTTAGCCTTATGAAAACAAAGTGGTTAGTTTCCTGAATATGAAGTATTCCACGAGGAAAGGTGCTGCAATGCTGTGATATTACCAGTGAAGTCCACACCTTATATGAAGTACAACTGTATTCCTTTTACTTTGCAGGTTTCTGCCTGGCAGAGATTGAAACACTGTTCTTACGCACTTTACCAGAAAAGCCCCTAAGGCCTAAGAGAGTGCCTAGCATGGCTGAGTGCACACAAGCCTCCAGATTCCTGTATACTTGTGGATAGGTTCAGTTTGAAGGAGGAACACAGAAGAACTCAGCAGAGTGATTCTGTGCTTTAAACTGCAGTCTTTCCCGAGAAACAACTTCCACTGACGCTTGCCTGTTTGAAACCAAAGTGGT
>NW_022946711.1:0-868 GCF_012274545.1 Fukomys damarensis | reverse complement strand
CCCCTGAGGTCTAATTAACCACAGGTAAGGAAGCCCAGAATTTGCCTACAAACGGTTAGATGGTAGTGGTAAGACTCCAGAGAAAGGCATCCTCCAAAGGTGCCATATAAAAATCAGCAAGTGCAGACTGGAACTGAGCTACTTGACTTCTTAATCTTACAGCTTTCATTTGTTTCTCGAAGAACTAACAGCTGCCTTGGGTCTTGGCCATGGAGCTGTGTCTTTGACAAGTTGATAGGTGAGATATTTTGAAAGGGAGTCACAGTGATAGAATCTCAGGGTTCCATGGACCTCAAAAATCATATAATTACCCCTCGTTGCCGCTAACCGAGGCCTCAGTCTTTCTTCACCGTATTAAGCCCTGAGAAAGACAGAATAAATCATAATTTCCTAAATTTAGAAGTGATATATATTTAAACTAGAATCATACTAAATATTAAAGTTTGCCTTCTAAAATTTTCCAACTTAAAATTAGGACAAAAGAGTCTTCTATGATATTACCAATTTTAAAAACATCTCTGCTAAGTTTATAGGTATGTTATTACATACAATAATTTCTTTTATTATATGTTTTACTTGCTGTTTGGACACTGTATACAGTTTCTAATTTTTCTCAGCCCTTAAATAATTGCATTGGACATATTTTTACATAATAACTTTTCTTTTTAAAAAATATTTTCCTTTATTGTATATATCTAGGAAGAGTACTGTGAGGTCAAAGAAAAAAGACAGAATGATTTTTATTTCATTGAAGTTATTTCTGAATTGCTGTGTTGTTATATTCTTACTCTATGTATATATACTATGCCCTTTTCACATCTGAGTGGAAGTTGTCCCCAGAGTAAGGGAATATAGTGAAATTGTTTTA
>NW_022946710.1:0-232 GCF_012274545.1 Fukomys damarensis | reverse complement strand
TACAAGTGCCTCACAACAGTGTTACAATCTCCGCCACGCGGAGACCTACAAAAAAAAAAGAAATGCAGTTATACTACACATAAGATATGGACTTCCCTGGGAAACTGACAGAGTTGCAGCACCTTTCCATGTGGAGTACTTCCCATTCAGGAAACTAACCGCTTTCGTGTCAAAGGGCTAAGCGGCGAAAGAGGATGTTTCACGGGGAAAGCTGCAGTTTAAGCTGCAGAAG
>NW_022946709.1:0-498 GCF_012274545.1 Fukomys damarensis | reverse complement strand
CTCAAAGGGAGGTTCAAAGATTCAGAGACATCTCAACTGGTGACAGCAGGCACTCTCCTTGAATTCCTAAGGAAGTGCACACCCGGCTGGCACTGTCAGGGTTCCTGACCCGTAGGGAGAGTAGGTTCCATTGGCTGGTTTACTTAGCAACAGAGATTCTAATTCACAAAGTACGGAGAAGCCTGTTGGCCCAACTGAAAAGAAGTAGGGAGGGAGGTTTAGTCCAAAATTAATTCATTATTGGAAGTGGAAAGGGAAGGGAAAGTAAAAAGGATGAAGATGTGTTATGTACAGGTACCAGCTCTCCACGATGATGGCAATCTTTATGCACTGCAAATGATGGGGATTTAGCTCAGTGAATTAATTAAATTTCATATACTGTACTTAGTAAATAGTTACTAGTGACCTCCAGATATACAGTAAGCTATGCTTGGGATGATGTCCTTTCATCTTTGACTCCTGCAATTAAGTGAAACTGAAGAGGACTCATTCGCCCAT
>NW_022946708.1:0-338 GCF_012274545.1 Fukomys damarensis | reverse complement strand
ATCTCTTTTTTTTTTTTTTTTTTTTTTTTTTTATATGCACCAACACACCCAGCCCATTTTCTATCTCTATAGATTTGCCCATTCTGAGTATTTCCTAACAAACATGGGATCATGCAATATGTGGTCTTTGCCTTTTAATATTTTTATAAATAACAACTTTCTGTAATGTCCATGGCCCCAAAGTCTACAACTTCCTTCCTGGGCCTTTATAGAAAAAGTTTACTGATCCATGCCTTAGACTTTGAAGCAAGGCAGGGAAAGAGCATACAGAGCTATTAATGGATCCTCCCCATTGGCATATCCAATAGCATCTGCCCTGTGATCTGTGCCAACATCAG
>NW_022946707.1:0-239 GCF_012274545.1 Fukomys damarensis | reverse complement strand
ACCAGCTGCCCCTCCTCCCTGGATGCAGCACAGGTTCAAAGGCTGAGAGGAAGGGGTGCCACAACGGGGTGGCAACGGCTGGCAGATTTCTGGTACAGTACAATGTTCAGAGTTAGCATCATTACAGAACATTAGGTAGCACTCAGTTTTTTAAAAAATCACAAGCAGTAGCACCCCCAGCCCCTCCCCTGCTTTGCAGTCATAAAAATACGTTTCTCATTCCCAGACTGCACACTGAC
>NW_022946706.1:0-546 GCF_012274545.1 Fukomys damarensis | reverse complement strand
GGGGTCGTGTTGGGCCTGGGTTCTTACTAGCTACCTACAAGTCATCCTGTGACTCGGTTTACCGTTCCACGACACACGGCAAAAAGTACACCTAGAGTCTCAAGGGCCAGTAACTGCACTGTTAGAAAGAAGGGCCTGGACCTATTGCCCTGGACTCTCAACCTGGCCATGACACCTACCAGGCCAAGTTCAGGCCAGCCTGCTGTGGAAGATGGTATCCCAAACCAGTGAGAAAATACCAAGTACTGGGACACAGATAAAAACTGAAAGGAGTTTATTACACACGTGCGGACTCCACTCTCTAAGAGAAGTGACGACCCGTTACAGGATTGTGCATAGGCTTTACAGGGTTTACAGTCATGACCTCATTCAGGGGGTTACATTTCCTTTACAGATAAACAAATCATGGTCACAAGACAGGAAACTTTCAACCCAGATGTAACAGTTCTTTGCTGTTGGGGAGTTTACCTTGAAGATGCACCTAGCTATCTATCTTAGCCCATAGAGAGGGGGTGTTCAGGGTCACAAAAGCAAATGTTAACAATG
>NW_022946705.1:0-205 GCF_012274545.1 Fukomys damarensis | reverse complement strand
GAAAAAGGATTTAAAATGTAATGCTCATGGATAAAACTAGAATCTCCTGTGCTTTATGTTTATGAAAATAGCTTTTTAAAAATATTTATCTGTTGTCAGCAAAATTTACAAAAGAACTGTTACAAAGAACAAAGGTATTACTTTTATCAAAATAATTTGTGTTTTCTACTATCTTTTGTTAGGTTTCAGTTGCTTAGAAAAGTTA
>NW_022946704.1:0-244 GCF_012274545.1 Fukomys damarensis | reverse complement strand
GTAAAGGAAAGAAGGATGAAAGAAGCAGGATGTGACAGCTAATGAACATAGGAGGTTTTTTTTGTGGGGAGGTAATGGATATGTTCTGGAATTATATAATGCCAATATTTGTGTGGCATGAATACACTAAAAATCACTAAATCACTGAAATGGACACTTATTATTATGGCTTATATCGAGACCCCCCCCACAAGTCTCATGTATTCATAGGTAGAGCTTTCAGGAGTGATTGGATCATGCGTGT
>NW_022946703.1:0-254 GCF_012274545.1 Fukomys damarensis | reverse complement strand
GGCCTCAAACTTGTAGCAATCCTCCTGCCTCAGTCTCCTCAGTTCTGGGATTACAGGTCTCTGTCGTCATGCCTGGTTAGGTCTTATTTTTCACTCCACTCATCAAGCCCGTATCTTTTAAGAATGATTAACTTCTTGTTTCTTATTATCTAACATTCATTTTGTTGTATAATTTACTCATACTTTGTATTTCTCATGTAAGAGAAAACTGCAATATTTAATCATTACTAATAAATAAAAATAAAAATTTTTAA
>NW_022946702.1:0-1952 GCF_012274545.1 Fukomys damarensis | reverse complement strand
GGCTTGGGTGACTGGAAAGAGGAAAATCTACATATTCAATGCACACACATTAGCTTTTATTTCTAGCAACTTCTCACTTGTTTGGAAATCAAACTTGAGAGGATTTTGTTCTGCATGGAGCATTGTCGTAATTTTTGACTTCATTTATTTCAAAGTAGAGGATTTTTTAGCCCAACAGTCACAATTACATGTGTTTGGCTCCAGCCCTACTGCGTGATGTCCTATTTTCAGCCTAACAATCCTTTCCTTGCCCACCCAGAGAGAGTGATCAATGGCCAAGGCACAATTTGGCCACTGTGCTTTGATTCTACCCCTCACTCCTAAGATTGTTTATACAGGTGTGAGACTGAGCCATCTTTATTCGCCCTTTTCCTATGCCTGCTCTCCACTTTGGTGAGTGTACATTAAGTATCAGGGAATATTTCCTTATTCCCTGACACAGAGATGGAGCCTTGTCTCTTTCTTCTTCTTGGAAGATGTAGCTTTTTTTTTTTTTACCTTATCCTTCATGCAGCAGCTACTTTAAATTGTGAAACATTAGAAATTTTACTCTACAAGATAAAAAATTAGTGTGTCACTCTTTTGTGGGTGCTGGGTTAGCACACTAGATGCTTGGTTAAGATAGAGGATTCACAGAAGTGGTACAAATGTGCCCAGCTGGATGATGGCACACATGCTGGGTTGTGCTGCACAAAAGAAAGCAGGCACATGCTCATAATCCCCCACTCTGAGAGGTGGAGCAAAAGGGCTCAATTTCGTACCCAGCCTGTACAACTTATTAATTTTGAAACCTGTCTTAGAGTAAAAATGAATGAATGAATTGCCAGGAATATAGCTCAGTGTTAAGGTCCTGGCACAGATAGCATGTGAGGGGTATCATGTTAGCAGAAATAAATCCCATTTTTCCGTCTTCTGAGTTCTTTCTTTATATTAATGACCTTATAAAGATTATCTGGAATAAAAGATAGTATTTCTGCTTATAAGAGGTTCAGAGAGATAGCCTGTCAAGAATGGTTTTCCAATAATACTGTAACACTAAGGCCAGATATAGTAAGGGATCTTGAAATAACCTTAAAATGGGAGCTGTATTACCAAAAAAAAAAGGGAGCTGTAATCTTAATGGTCTGATTCTTTTCAGTCTTTGCATCCAGATTATAAAATAAATGACAACTTTTCCACTGTGCAATTTAGAATTCACCTTTATTCACTCATGATAGCCATCATTTTTATAATCTCGGAAATTTGTCAAATGTTAAAATTTTTCCCATTTAATTCAATTTTTATCTTTTTTCAAATCAAACTATTTAATATTAAATTTATTATGAGCTAGTATAAATTTATTATAAGTTAACAGGTGATTTTTCCTTATAAATTGGACAATGCCAAGTAATTAGTAATAAATATTATCTGATGACTAATTTTAATCTCCATTGTCTTCCTTTTAGGTAATTATTGCTTTTGTCTTAGTTTTTAGCCAACTCTGAATTGATTTGTTTCTGCCTTCACTAATTTATAATGTGAAATTCCGGTGATACAACATAAAAGAGAAGCAGTTATTTGTATTTGAGGTTTTGTTATTAGGTTTTGTATTGAGGGTAACTACACTGCCTAGAATTGTTTTATGAAAGGCTCAGGAATAGTAATAACATGAAATAATGTCAATTACAGTGGCCTCTTATTCTTTTTCAAAGACTGTGATATTAGTGCTCCCTTAGGAAAGCAAGTACTTTGATCATTTTCCCAGGCTTGGAAATGCATTCTTAGTGTCAGTTTAGCTTGGTACAGTGCCATGCTGTGGCAATTTGGATAGCCAAGAAGAGAGCTCCAGTAGATAATATGTAACAGAATGTGAAAAAAGAACAAACCTACCTGGGCTTCTTAAAGAGACAACCAGAACTATATTGAAGAGAAGTGGTGATAGTGGGCATCCTTGTCTTGTTCCTGATTTTAAC
>NW_022946701.1:0-1091 GCF_012274545.1 Fukomys damarensis | reverse complement strand
CCCAGTGAGTACTACAGATGGTTTTAATACTTGGTCCGTATATTTGGGCCAAAAGAAAACTAGCAGAAGCATTATAAATTCCTTGGTAGCCTCTGTAATGTAAATGACTCAACTACCAAAGTAAATAAAAACTTTAAGCACAAGACTATAGGAACTCTAGAAGTGTCCATGGGATTTGAGATTGTACAGCTCCTAGAGAAGGGTGACATATGGATGTCGCTGGACTGAAGATGGAATCAAAGCGTGTCAGAGGTCTGAAAGCCCTGTGGGGAGGGAACAAGGTAGGCTTATAATGGCTGCCTGCAGTCAAGTATGGAAGAATGCAAAAGGGCTGTCTGTGTGCTGGAGATCTGAAGGGTCCAGTAAAATGCTGAAGTCCTCGAGCTCACTGTAATGCCCCATGTGAGTCCATATCAGGAGGCAGAAGGGTCTGCACTGGAAGCCAGAAGATGATGTCCAAGATGAAGATTGGAGCTCCTCTGAAGAAAGAGAAGCAAACTTTCTGTCTTTGTTCTCCTTTTATTCCATTCAGGCTAAAAACCTACTGAGGGTGGGGCTTCTGCCTTCAGTAAATCCCTTCAGCCACACCCAGGACTATGCTGATCCAATTGAGTTGGACATTTCTTACTCAGTTGACACAATCAGTTAACTATCACAGCTGTGGCGTCTTCCCCATTTCTCTGGCTCTGTATTCTGTAGCACGCCACCACGTGCCAGATCTCTGCTTTAGAATCTCCTCGGCATACAGTGCCCCTTGGCCAGGTAAGTACCTTTGTTCATTCAGAAAGACAATCTATTAAACAGAACCTGGATGCAAGAGCATAGCACATTAGGAAAACTTCAGTGCTGCACCTTCCCAGTTAGGATCCAATGTAAATTGACTTCCTCATCCTTGGCTCCTTGCTGTGAGAGAAGCAAAGGTGAAAATCCTGAAAGTGTATCAGTCTCCCAGAGTTAAGCTAGTCCAGTGGATACTGACCACATAAAGAAGCTCCTGTTTTAGTCATTCAGCAAATATTTGGTGTTTGACTACTTGGAGACCTGCATTGTGCTAGGTGGTATCCATCTAGCACTAGTGAGACAGGTCCCAT
>NW_022946700.1:0-298 GCF_012274545.1 Fukomys damarensis | reverse complement strand
CAAGTTCAATCCCTGGTACCAAAATAGAAGTCAGCCAAATGGTGTACATTTGATAATTACCATGATAGAGAGTACATTTAAAATTATATTTTAAATCATGCATTTAAACATCTATCAGACAGCTTGTCAGTGTGAATAATTTTAGATTTGTATCATGGCTTGTGGTTTTAGCACTTAGTAATTACAGGTCTGGCACATCACTTGAGACAAATTTTCAGATTTATATTTTAGGAGGAATAATGAAGTTTGCATTTCAGAAAACAGTGCTAAGGGAAAATATACACTTTGTCTAGGATCT
>NW_022946699.1:0-331 GCF_012274545.1 Fukomys damarensis | reverse complement strand
TAGAAGCAATGAGGGTTTAAATATCACAAAATACAAAAATGATACTACCAAATGGAGGACAATGAGTGATCTCTGCATAAAGATAGGTTTCATGTAAGAAACTCAAAGGGAATGATGGAATTGGGAAACTTTCAGTCATTCCAAACAACAAGGGGTATAAAAACTCAGTTTGATAAAATGTCAACCAATTTAACGAACTACAAAGGACAGAGACAATAATTTTGCAATCAGCAAAGTTCAGACCATGTGAAGCTGGACAGAACATAAGAGCTTTCAGTCTTCAACAAAAAAAAAAATTACAAGGAAAAGAGGTAATATATGTATGTGTTTC
>NW_022946698.1:0-219 GCF_012274545.1 Fukomys damarensis | reverse complement strand
TTCATAGAGTACTCATGCTCTCCACAGCATACATACAGCTATCTGAAAAGTAATGGTTATCGAATCATTTAGAAAACCTCACTTGGGACAGAACCCCATTGGAAAATGAGCAAGGCATGGTCATACATTGACACTACCAGTGATGCAGCACACAACAGGCCCCCAATGGAACAATGGATTGCCAAGCTCTATGCTTGCATTCCCAATACATGCCTCCCA
>NW_022946697.1:0-835 GCF_012274545.1 Fukomys damarensis | reverse complement strand
TTTGCTCAAGCAAGTGCAAAGAAGTTTAAAATTCGAGATCCCAGCTAAGTTTAATATCAAATATCAGCTCTATATTGAAAAGACATTACTAAAAAGAACAAACATAAAAACAGAGCAATTTACTTCTCTTTTCATAAATCACCGTTGCCAATGGGTTTGACATTCCTACATCCCATGCTCTGGTTCAAAAGGATCTTTTCAAAACACAGAGCATTTCATGCCCTCCTTTTAAAAACTTAGTTAATTCCTTTTTCTGCCCACAAAATAACATTAAAACTGCTTGGCTGCAGCATCTGAAAATGTCTCATGATGGGGCATGAAACATTTTCAGACTTATTTCTTATCTATTTTCTATGATGAAACCACCGTCACATTTACCAGACCCCGAATATGGCAGGTACAATGCAGAAACGATATACACTACATATGAGCAAAACAGAGACAGACAACCAAGAAATGAATTAAAATGTATCACAAATTCTTATCATACCCTCAATTTTTATTAGGTACACAGCAAACCTCAGCTTCAATGGGATCTCCATCAGAAGTCATTCTATTTAGGCCAGGCCTAGCTCTTTTTCTCCTTTGTACTATAGTCACACTCTCATCAAATCTCCAACATAAAACCACATGAACTGTATTAAATGTCTTTGGCTCTTTGTCTGCATTTCTTATAGGACTATGATCTCTACAAGCCTAGAGACCACGTCATATGCTTCTTCAGATACCTAGAGTTCAACAGGGTGCTACATTCTATGTTGTTGGAATTCAAAGTATTATAGATATTAAATATGATTGTTTGGTAAGTCTCCCAGAGAAATGTAAAAGAAACACC
>NW_022946696.1:0-765 GCF_012274545.1 Fukomys damarensis | reverse complement strand
GTCCTATTTTTCAGCCGTTCAACAAGGACCCAACCCTTGCAACAAGTTTGTGAAAGTGTGTACCGCGATTTCACTGCATGTCCCAGCCCAGGGAAGCACACTGGGGGCATCTGAGGGATTATCAAACACAATTAGATCCTAGACTGAGCCCAACACTTTCTTTTCTTAAATGCCATTTTCCACAGCGCTTTCAAAATGCGTTGAAGCATGATGAGGTAGATGATTTCAATTTGGCTAAGCCCAAATGACATTTCAACAGTGCTATCTGATGACCATCAGACTCTGTCTAATTAGCAGACACACAGGAAATGGGAGACATGCGTGGTGAAGTATAGAACTGTGGAAAGCCATGTAAAGAAGTCACAAGAAAATGAGGACCGGGGAGGTGAAGTGGAGGCAGCCAGGGCAATAGGAACTTGTGGATGTGAGGAAAGAAGGAGAGTTCTGTGGGCACCTGCTCTTGCAGTTGCTCAGTGGGCACAGGGGATTGCGCAGTGGGCTTGTTGGGGTTAACACAGTGCTGCCACATAGCAAACAGAATGGGAATTTGGAAGAGAGATACAAGCAATGGAGGGAGCTACCAGTGTGAGCTTGGTGGGCAGGCAAATAGTAGGAAAGGAGGAAGGGGCATCTCTGAGAGGCAGGAGAGAAGAAAAGGAGCACTGCCTCCGAAAGTATAGCCAAGTGTACCCAAGATATTGTACCTTACCAAAAGCAGGACTGTGTAGAGGTGTGCAAGAGGGCCTGAGGCAGAGCACTTTGTCT
>NW_022946695.1:0-227 GCF_012274545.1 Fukomys damarensis | reverse complement strand
TTTTTCCTTAAATGTCATGCAAGGCAGTTTCTACTTTGTCAGCAAGGCAGTTTACAACAATATATTATTTTTTATTTCTATAGACTTTTAATTGCCCCATTTTATTGTTACCCTTCCAATAGGCAGAAATGATAGTTCAACATATAACATTTTGAAAGCAGAGGTAGTATTTATTATCTTTAATAGACTGAACTATTTACCTGGAAATTATTGGCTTTTTCTCTTAA
>NW_022946694.1:0-361 GCF_012274545.1 Fukomys damarensis | reverse complement strand
ATATTTATTCTTAATGCTCTCAGCAGTGCTGAGTCAGATGTTACTGCCTATTGCTTGGCAATGCGGTAAGCTGTTTTGAGAGAGATTAAGTCACAGCCCTGTGGTGGGTACAAGTGTCACAAAGAAATGAAGCCATGGGACCTCAGGGACAGCACCCCTCCGGTGGCGCCTCATGCTGGATGTCCTGTTCCAGGAGGAGAGCAGGCAGGGGGCACCCAGGAAAACCAGGGCCAGCCTGTGTGTGGGGACAAAGTCAGAAGGTGGGGTTTAGGAAGGTGACTTCACACCAGATATAAGCAAAAACATGGCTAATGTTTAAATTAAAAATAAAAAACATTAATTACTATAAAAGACACATTGT
>NW_022946693.1:414-2010 GCF_012274545.1 Fukomys damarensis | reverse complement strand
TGAGTAATTCTAAAGCTATATTGATTGAAGGAAGAGAAAGTTAAGATGGAAGCCCAAAGATTTGATATATCTTTGTTCTGAGAAATGTTTGTTTCTGTACTTTCTAATACCTGGCTAAATATAATGTGGTCTAATTTTAACTCAGTATGTAATACAATGCTGAAACCTTTTTTCTCCATCCCCCTGCTTCTGCTCCTCCATACCATATCCCCCTACTCCCATGCCTTTCACAAACACCTTGGAAGAATTAGAAAATTTCTCTTAGTTGATCACTTACAGTGATTTTCAAGTGGTAACAGGCAGTGGGAGGGAGGCATGCAGAGTTTGAAAAAAGTCATTTAGATATGTTTGCTTTCCTGAATGTGTACCCATACAAAGCTACTGCTTAAAAGTACCTCATCGTTTTTCATATTGCCTTTCCTTCCACCTTTGTTGTAATTGAGACTATGGGTCATTGGAACTTACTGTTTCCCTGTATATGTGCACTAATCTGCTTTGCACAGTACTATGTTATTATAGATTATAGTTACCATGGAGCCTTTCAGATAAAGCACTTGACTCTGAATTTCACTTATCTCAGTGTATGCAGAACAAGGGCTGCATTTATATACAATTTTAGTTCAGTTGGTGTGAAGATAAAACTACTTCTGATACATTAAGGGTAGAGGTTCTATATTGCCTAACCTGTCTTTCCTGTTAGTGATGTAAAACAAGAAAATACTGCAATGTTTAGGTGGTTGATTTTTGAGTATGTGAGAAATGTACTCTTAAAAAACTGTGATACCAATGTTCAGGTTAATCACAGCGGTCTGTTCATTAAGTCAGAAAATATGGAGGCTCTGGAGTATGTGTTCTTTTTAAGAGTTTTTGTGAGTGACCAACACAAGACATTAACATACTCAGATTCTTAAGGTTGCATAGTTGATACTAAGTCTAGTAATTACTGGTTGAATGAGCCAGTGGATTGTAACAATGACAGAGAAAGCTAAGGATTACTTCTGTTAGAACAGTGCAGTGAGCCTCAAAGGATTTGGGCAAGGGATCTCTTAGCTTAAATCTGTTTCCATAATGGTATTGAGATGATACTTATTCCACTTTGTTAATATTTGCACTGTTGTTTAAAAGCAGTGGTGATTAAAATTGCTATAGACTTTAGTACAAAGCAAAACTGTACACCAGAGTCCTGTTGGTCATTTTACTCTTCATATCCATGTACTTGAAGTATAAAGAGTACTGCTTTCTTTAAGACTATACTGTGTGAAGTAGTACAATTATTTTTTCATTTTGGTGGAGATCGAACCCAGGACCTCGCACATGCTGTGCAAGTGCTCTAACACAGAGATAATTCCACAACTATTATTAATTATTATTGATCTTTCTTTTCTTTGTGGTAGTGCAGATTAAACCTAGAGATGCTCTACTACTGAAGTACATCCCCAGCTCTGTTTAAATTTTATTTTCAGACAGGGTTTTGCTGAATTGCCCAAACTAGCCACAGACTTGTTCCCTTGCTCAGCATCCTGAGTGGATAGGATTACAGGCATGTGCCCCATACCAGGTTTAATTACTATAATGTTGACCCTACACCACATCTTT
>NW_022946693.1:0-331 GCF_012274545.1 Fukomys damarensis | reverse complement strand
ACTAGTGCCATTCATTGTTTCATTTTCCAACTGAACACCATTATTTTACTGAAATAATGGCTGAGAGACAGACTTCGGTTGTTCAGACTTTTTCTTAAAAAGACATTCAATGTCATGATTATATATTTAGCAGTCAACAGCATGAGTGCAAAAGTCTGCATTAAAACCCTTTGTTGGGGGGCTGGGGATTTAGCTCAGCGGTTCGGTGGCCTGCCTCGCAAGCACAAGGCCCTGAGTTCAATCCCCGGTACCAAAAAACAAACAAAATAAACAAACAAAAAAACCCTTTGTTGGAATGCTTTATGCTTTTCACAGAACAGAAACTAAAACA
>NW_022946692.1:0-574 GCF_012274545.1 Fukomys damarensis | reverse complement strand
CACACACACACACACACATACTCACACACACATATTTTATGGCATACCTACGGCATATTGTATGGTATTACTGTATAGACATGGTGTATGTTATACATACACACACATATATATAGTTCCATATGTATAGTATATATACGGCATGCTATTAAAATGTACATACATGCAAAAACAACACATACAAAGTATTTTATATTCCTTTGATCTGTTGATGGGTAGTTAGGTTGACTGTATCTCTTGAATACTGTGAATATGGCTAAAAGAAACATAGTGACTTCATTTCTTTCAGGGACAAACCCAGGAGTGGTACTACTGAATCATATATGGTAGTGTTTCTTTGTTACAGTAATATCCGCATTATATTCCATAAGGTCTGTATAATGTACATTGTCACCAACAGTGTATAAGTGTTCCTTTTTCTCCATAACTTTATGTTATTTTTGTTTTGTTTTATCTTATCAATTGATTGATTGATTGGGGGGGTAGACTGGTCTCACTATATAGTCGAGATTGACCTGGAACTCACTATGTAGCCCAGGCTGACCTTGAATGCACAACGATCCTCCTGCCTCAG
>NW_022946691.1:0-1051 GCF_012274545.1 Fukomys damarensis | reverse complement strand
ACGCGGGCCGCGCGTCCTCACCACTCACCTCTGAGCGCGGCACGCCTGGGTCCTCGCGGTCCAGGGCTCGGGCTGCAGGGCTCTTCACTGCTCTCCTCTCTCCCAGATTTCTCTGGCGCAGCCTGACAGCACCTCGTGCTTTTCCAGCTCAGGGGCGGGTTGCCCGCCTTTCCCACTCCCACGCCGAGGGCCTGGCAGTTCCGCCCAGGACAGCCAGGGGGCAGCAGAGCAACCCGCGCGCAGATGGGGGTTCCTGGTCGGGATTTGCCTGGGATTTGCGGCGCTGCTTGGCTTCCTTAGGGTGTCGCGCCCCGGCCCGCTTCTTACTCCCCTGGCGTGCTGATGGCACTTGAGAACGAGCGGATGGAACAGAGACAGTTTAGTGAAGAGAGTGAGCTACTCGAAGTGGGTTTAGAGCGGGAGAAGTGCCTTAGCTACTTGAAGACTGCGACGTAGAAAGGGGACTAAAGATTCCCTGTCATTCTGAAGAATGAAGACAAAGAGTGCAGTTGCGGGGAGGCAGAATTGTGCCTGACAGAATAAACTTTGTAACTGCTGCAGTCTGAGCCCGGAAACGGGCTGCTTTGGGAGGCTGTGTTTAGCATGTCTTAAGTAAGCATGCTGTAGGCAGGAGTTCTCAGCTGTAAAATTTTCAGAAATGCCTCAAACTCTTTATTAAAATGCAGATTCCTGCCTGCCCCACCTCCCAAAGACTCTTCACCTGTAGGTCTGGGCTTGGGCCCAGGAATTTGTGTGTTAGATTCTGCTAAGTCTCCTGTGGATGCTCCAGGGAATCACACCTTCAGAAACAGGGTGAGACTGGGATGAGGCAAGCTTATCACACAAAATGTAAGACCTGCTCCTTTTGAAAGCCTCTCCCTGCCTTTCCCAGGCCCTGGAAGCGATAACCTTTAACCGTTTAACCATTTCCAGTTTAAAAAAAAAAAAAGTGCAGCTCACTGCCAATGTTCATTTACTTTTCAGCAACTGAGAATTATATTTTGTAAATGAAAATGCCACTGCTACAAACAGAATGCTATAAACAAAATGA
>NW_022946690.1:0-233 GCF_012274545.1 Fukomys damarensis | reverse complement strand
TTTCAGTCCCTGAAGCATTCCCATTTCAGTCTCCAAAATATCCAGTCATGGGTAAAATCAAAACTCCAACCTCACATAGGATAGAGTTTCTTCTCATCCCAACACCAGATGTTTAAATTGAGAAGTTAGCATTTCTCTCTTCTGTAGGTCCTCTTCCTCTGCTCCCTCCCTGCCAGACCCTCATGAGACAGCTTCTAACTCCTCTTGGGCTGAGGAAAACAAGATGTCTTTGT
>NW_022946689.1:0-207 GCF_012274545.1 Fukomys damarensis | reverse complement strand
CTAAAACAGTTAGGACTTCCGCAACTTTTACAGGTGGACTGCATGCCTTTTGTGTGAAGGGACGTGCATGAATTTGGGGGGGGGGTTCATGAATATTATGATTTGGGTCTAGATGTCCCCACAATGCCTCATGTAACCATAGGCTTGATCTAGAGTGTGTGGAGCTGGAATTGATTCTTGAAGCAGTGCTAGGCTCAAGAGCACTAG
>NW_022946688.1:0-200 GCF_012274545.1 Fukomys damarensis | reverse complement strand
ATTAAATGTCTTGATTAAGGTCATTGTTTGAAGTTTAAAAATATTTTCTTATTTAAAAATATTCGAATCTGTACTCATATACATCTGAATGCCAACTATGGATTAACATTCACTAATTACCCAGTATTGGAATATCACAGAAAGAAAATTGTAAAAAGTCAATAAATATGAATATATAAATTATGTAATTAATGCATATT
>NW_022946687.1:0-700 GCF_012274545.1 Fukomys damarensis | reverse complement strand
AACATTGCACTGGTACAAAAACAAACATGGGTCAGTGAACAGAATAGAGGACACAGAAACTACTGTGGACACATCCAGCCATAGAATCTTTTTGGAAGGAGCCAAAAACAAACACTAGAGGAAAGAAAGCCAAGGATACAGAAAAAACTGGACATCCAAATGCAGAAATCTAGACTCAAATCTTTTACCATGTACTTAACTAAAGGCAAAATGGATTAAAGAGCTAAATGTTAAAAGAGGAAATATTTTCTGGAAGATGAAATAGGTAAAAGTCTTGAAGTTGTAGGTACGGGCAAGGACTTTCTGAACAGAATCCCGGTTGCATAGGAAATAGTGCCGAGAATTAATATATGAGATCATATCAAATTAAAAAGCTTCTGCATAGCAAAACAAACAAAAGAGGGAAGAGACAACCTACACTATGAGCAACATTTTTAGATCTATTTCTCAGATGGATAATATCTAGCATACATGAAGAACTCAAAAATATTAACCCCCCGCCAGCATCAAAGACCCAATCAAAAAGTAAACACTTCTCAAATATACCAATGGCCAGTAGATACATAGAGGAATATTCAACATTGCTGGCCATTAGAGAAATGCAATCCTTCTTATCCCTGAAAGAATAGTCATCATCACCACTATGGAAATCAGTATGGAGATACCTCAAAGAGCTGGGACTAGAGGTTCCATTTGACCC
>NW_022946686.1:0-1371 GCF_012274545.1 Fukomys damarensis | reverse complement strand
TTTGGATTTAGGCAATATAGCTTTAATGTAGTGAATGGTTTCTCTTCTATTTTTTCTTAGATTTCTCTAATTCTTGGTGGCTCTGAAGGCTAATTAATAATCATTAAATCTGTTTTGCCTTGGTGGCAAATGATTTAGATAAAAAAAATGAAATGCTCAGTTAATCACATTAAGGTTGGTGGTTGTCAAATATCCAGATGTCCTAGAATAATGTAGATGTTTGCTGCAATGTGGAAGGAGATGTCATTTGCATAATTCTTCCCTTTTTATTGAAATACATTGATGTTATATAAATAGGAAAATGCTTATATACTAATTCCCCAGGCTATTTTCCCATAGCACCCCAAAATTTAATACTAAATCTAAAATGAATCAGTCTAATGCTTGATCTCATTGAAGGAGCAGACCAATTTTCAAAGATGTGAAGATTTTTCTTCTGTCATAATGACCCACACATGAGGAATGGAAGTTATCATATTTTGAATTTAAAGCTCCTTTTAGCCATGACAATAGGACTCATCTGAAAGTACTGTTTTGATTTTAAGGTATTCTCCTTAGGTCAGCAAAAAGAACAGATGGCTCATTTTTCATGTGTATGGATCTGTTCAATGTTAATAGCAGCCACTACAACCTTAAGACCTAAAGTCCATTTTGTCACTTCTGTGTATTTCCTATTAGTGTATGTCAATTGAAAACAGTTCTTTAAAATTACTGTGGCGTTTCAAAAGAGCAAGATATAATATACATATTTCATACCTTTTTTGGCTGATAGAGAACACTGCTGTAATTAAGAAAAAAGCAATTCGAATTTCTGAAAATGTAATTTCTAGTATTGTACTGTGTTGCATCAATTTCATTTGTTGCATCTATTAATAAAATATATAAAAATTAAAATACAGATCTTAAATGAGATGGCAATCTGTATTAATAGGAACTCAAATTTAGATAGGTAAAATGTCTTACTTTACATTCTAGAAAAATAAATCTCATAAATAAATATATGTCAATCATCCTACAAAGTCTTGGGTCTTTTATAGTTTAGATTCAAGGGCCTTTGATATTTGAAATGCACCATCCATTGCAGAAGCCATTTAAACCATTCTCTGTCTTTTAATATGGATTATCCATCAAAGTAAAAGTTATTATTCTATTAATCCTTGTTATAAAGATAGGTAAAAATTAGTTGGAATTCTGACCTCAAGTTCTTATTAGTTTGTGACAACAGTTTCTTTTTATTTTACTGCAACTGAAAGTTAAATTATTTCATTCTTTTTTTTTGTTTTATTTTGTTTTTTTTTCTCAGTTTTGATTGAGTTATTGGTACATTTTAGGGATACAGTACAGTTACATTCATTGTTGGGATCTTGTACC
>NW_022946685.1:0-274 GCF_012274545.1 Fukomys damarensis | reverse complement strand
TATCAGGAAGATTTAATAACCCAGAGGTTGAATCAAGGAAAACCCAACAGCAAAAATAAAAAAAGAGAAAACACTTAACCAAGACACAAAGACAAATTTCCAGTCCAAAAATGGCAAACAGAAGGGCAAAGGAGGATGAAAAGGCTAATAGTGAACCACCAGGACACACAAAACTCACAATGCAGGAAGTAACAAAACAGATCGATCAGGGTCTAGAAAAATTCAAAACAGAAATAATTTCCCAGATAACCATACAGATGTTGAACAAAATGAA
>NW_022946684.1:0-210 GCF_012274545.1 Fukomys damarensis | reverse complement strand
TTTAGGCAGACCTAGAAATAAGATTTGATTACTTCTCTAGGTATCACTTCTCCCAGTCAACTGTACACATAAAATCAGCAATCACAACACTTGCTAACAGATGGTAACTGTAGCAGGCAGTGTAGCAGCCCTCGAAGATGTCCCTCCAAACCTGTGAATATGTTCCCTTATGTGGTAGATGTGCTTTTGTAGATATGGTTAAGAATCTTG
>NW_022946683.1:0-212 GCF_012274545.1 Fukomys damarensis | reverse complement strand
TTGGAGATTCCTAGACCCAGTATCACAGAGCCAAGGATTGAAGAGAGAGTTAAATATCAGAGATAATACTCACTAGCCGGCATAGCACACATAATTTACTATGTACCTAAATATCTAACCCAGAATGTTATTTTATGTAATATATATTCATATGTACGCATTTTAATGCAGAATATGTAATATATACATGAATGCATTTGCTACAAAGAATT
>NW_022946682.1:0-232 GCF_012274545.1 Fukomys damarensis | reverse complement strand
AAAAAAAAGAAGAACCTGTCACAATAGTTAGGTGCTAAACAGTTTTAAGAATATTATTATGACAGATAATATATTAGAATTTCTTCCACTTTCAGTTCCTCTTAGGGTAGTGAAACACGAAGCATGGTATATCGTCTGGTGTCACACAGTGTTTCACTTGGCGGCAAACCTATGGCATGCGTGCAGCCAGTGGTGTTACCACTGACAGATCTAAAAGGTTTGCCATCACTGG
>NW_022946681.1:0-418 GCF_012274545.1 Fukomys damarensis | reverse complement strand
AACCTCCATGAGGCTATATCCATCCTCAGCAAAGTTGTTCAGGTCCCTCAAAGACAATATCCCGTCCAGGAAGTAAATGACTAATATGGGACTACCTGTGTTCATGTGTTTTTTCTTTTTTTCTCAGTGATCTAAGACAGATTAAATGAGACTTAAGATAGTTTTCAGATGAACCGAATATTTATATTGAGGTCTTTAGAAGACTTATTCAGACCTATGAACTAGATTAGAAGATGTAGTGTTGTTCTTAAATCAAAATACTGATTTTTAATGCGAGACAAGTACTATTACAAGCTGCTACTACATTTAGAGACAAATATTATCTTAATTTTGTAAGTTCAAAAGACAGGCAGCCGGGGAAACAACTGGTTCCTACTAGAACACAGATAGTTCCTATATAAGACCCTTACTGGCCTGC
>NW_022946680.1:0-215 GCF_012274545.1 Fukomys damarensis | reverse complement strand
TAACACTTACAATAAGCATCTAACCCATACGCCAGTACACAGGGGCTGAAATTCAAACAATATGCAATACACTCAACCCAACTGCAATTTTTATAGAACTGGATTCCAACAGTATGCCTCAACCTCCTGAAAATACTTGCCCTAACCTTCATACTCACACTGCAATCATCAGGCACTTGAACGTCATCCATATTCGTAATGCCTAATCTAGTCCT
>NW_022946679.1:0-236 GCF_012274545.1 Fukomys damarensis | reverse complement strand
AAGTGGGATTATAAAATCTGTAGTTTTTCATCTATGACTTGTTTTACTTTAGCGTAATGCTTCTGAAGTTCATCCACATATCACATATCAGTCCTTCATTTCTATTTTATTACTCAACAATATTTCTTGTCCCTCTATATTGCAATGTTGTTTATTGCCCACTGGTAGACACGTAAGCTGTTTTGGCAATTTTAATGAGACAGTATGACAACCATTTCTGTGCAGATATTTCCTAA
>NW_022946678.1:0-1094 GCF_012274545.1 Fukomys damarensis | reverse complement strand
TTCTTTATTTCACCTGTTTCAATACAAATTTCCAAGAGGTTCTCAAGGTACCTTCTAGCCTTCTACTAAATAAAATCTTCTGCGGGTTATATCTTTGTATTCCTATGAACAGCAATGCAAATGAGAAAATAGATTTGTCATGCGAGGTCCAAAGTACCTACAGGATGTGTAGCACTGGGTTGAAGATGTTTCACTTTTATTCTTTAAATTACTTTAGTAACCTGGGCATGTTGGTATGCACCTGTTATTCCAGCAGTCTGGAAAGCTGAGGCAAGAGGATCACAAAGTCATATCCAGTTAAAGCAATTTAGTGACTTGTCTTGGTCCGCGAACCCTCAGGCGGAACAAGGAGGACCGGGAGGGCAAGGCACGGAATCACCACACAGACTCCGGGGAGGTTTCTGGTTCGCTTCCGCTTCATTCAGGAAATGCACAGGCTTATATAGGGAACCATGGGGGAGGATCATGGGAGGAACATTTAACGTTTGGCGATGTCTTATTGGCCAGACATGGCAGACTGATTTGTCTTGGGCGAGGCAAAGGAGTCACAGACTAGAGGCGGAGGTGTAGCCTGTTGGACCCAGCATCTCCTCACTTAGTTGAGTTAGCTCAGCCTTAGCAAAGGTCTCCGAGTTAGGTCAGGAGTCTGGAGTACGGCACACCTGGTCCAGCCAGGCTTGAACTTCTCCCACAGTGACTTAGTAAGACCTTTCTAAAAATAAAAAATGTAAAAGGATGGCGGTGTAGCTCAATGAGTTCAATCCCCAGTACTAACACTGTTTCAATAGCCATTTTAATGGGGGAAATAATAAAGCTAGTGATCTGTTATTGAACATTTAACCTGTGTAAGTACTGTGCTTGCGATCTTTACATCGGTACCACAACTTCTCAAGTCCATGGAAGGCACTGTTTTTCAGAGGAGGAAGCAGATGTTCAGAGAAGTGCCCTTCCAGGTGCACAGTCCTTACCCATGGACTGAGGACTGAATTTCAGGGTTTTTTGTTTGTTTTTGTTTTTTAATTCTACTGGCCATCGCCTGTATGCTCCCAGACTACATGATACCAATAGGCCTAACCTGGAATACCTGTAACAGC
>NW_022946677.1:0-200 GCF_012274545.1 Fukomys damarensis | reverse complement strand
ATTCATTGGATTAATTGGGATGTTTGCATGCGTGTGTGTGTGTGTGTGTGTGTGTGTGTGTGTTACAGCTAACGACTAAGGAGGGTAGTGTACAATTAAGATAAAAACATATTAATTTAATCATTTGTGCTCTTGCACACTTTAATTCTGAAAGTTGCTTTGTTGTTTGCTGAAAGCCATTTGCTGTGGTCAGAGGTGTT
>NW_022946676.1:0-741 GCF_012274545.1 Fukomys damarensis | reverse complement strand
TTTTTTTGGAAAGAATAATATGGGCCTCCTGTTGTGAAGCCTGGATTTCCTGGCAGTTACCAGTGAACAACTTTTGCTCTGTATTAGAAGATAAATTATAACAAAATTTTGTCTAAATCCAAAGTCAATGGATTCTTTCCCTCTAGGCACCAAAAGAGAATGAATAAAGTATACAAATGACTACATGTGGCATTTTTCTTTCCTAAATAAAGCAAGAGAAAATAGTTCTACCATAGTAGACATCTAAAAGAATTGTAGAACAGGCAAAAGCAGGCATAATGTTCACTAATGTGTACTCCTTCACATAACTACACGTTTGAAATTCTCTGGAATCTCTATTCAGAAATTTATGCTAATTTTCTGGAATCATAAACTAAAAATTCCCTATGGCAGCTCAACTATAGGCTTAGGGTACTTCTCCCATTGCATAACATAAGTCAGAAATGGTGAACCTGTTAGAACTTTCAATGATAACAAACAGACTGCAGCGGCAAGCTTGCCATAGGTTTGCCACCACTGCTCTAAGTAAATAAACAGACCATTTAACTCTATGACCCAAAATCTTTATGGAAGATTTCTACCTTCAGACAAAAGCTGAAGCAGTAAAGCTAACATAAAAATACTGTTGGGCTGGGGATTTAACTCAATGGTACCACCACCTGTCTCTCAAGTGCAAGGTCCTGAGTTCAATCCTGAGTACAAAAAATAAATAAATAAATGTGTGTGTGTGTGTGTGTGTGT
>NW_022946675.1:0-2639 GCF_012274545.1 Fukomys damarensis | reverse complement strand
TTTTTTTTTTTTTTTTTTTTTTTTTAATTTGGGCAGCATGGTGAGCACGAGTCTACCTGCATAGTCCTGTAACAATTTCATTACAGTGGACATTTGCTAAGTAACCCTTTTGCATTATGACATTTCTCTAGCTGAGAGTATGCACTTCTTACACATCTGCTCCTGAAGATGTAGGGCTGACTAAGGGATTATTGAAATAAAAGAGCCCAAACAGGAATTGAGTACCACCTGGCTTGGCTTCAACTTTCATCAACCTCTTGGTAGTAAGGGAACTAAAATCAAGGAGGGTATTCACCTAAGTAAAAATTGATTTGAATGTTCTTAAAGTACCAGAAATTTCATTATCCTTTAGCATTGTATAAAATATGTTTTATAGATTAACACTGCTTAGGATATAAAAATCATTTCAATTATTTAATCTCCACTATTATTTTCTAATCTTAGCTTTCAGTTTCTCAGCCAATGCTTTACATTTTTAAAGGCCTTTCTTAATTGAAAAAAAAATGTGGACTGCTACAAAAGTGACCTTTTAGAAAACTATAACAAAATGCATGGAAAGAATCCAAAGTCACCATCACAACAGTTACTCAATTTGTTGATTATTGCTAGTTTTTCATCCATAAAATGATGTCAGAGGCTTGTGTAATTTTATTGGAAGCAAATTATGTCTGCCTCCTTTACCCAGAATGTGCCAGTGGATGGTTGGAGTTGTTTATCTACAAGAGCATATGAGCATTGGATAGCTATTCTTTTAGAAATAGGAATTAAAAGAAGCATAGATCTGAATGTACCTTTGTAAATATCATTTATTGTATATTATTTCATAAACACTTATATTGTAATATATAGTGTGCATTTCAATCTTCAAAACCACCCTGTAGGTAGGAGTCACAGTGCTCTCTCTATTTTGTAATGGAGAATTTGCCCAAGATACACAGATTGCAAGTGCAGAACTAATAAACTTTGGTTTGTCTGAATTCAGAGATCAAGAATTGATTCTTCAGAAGGACTTTTACCAAAACATAGATTATCGCAGGCACAAGAGGGAGGCTCTTAGGTGGAAATTTGAGTACAGGGACATTGTGGGAGTGTATTCCTGGAAACTCTTTGAAGGAAATTAAAAATGCTGAATTGAACAGACTTCAGTTATCTCACTTGAGTGTTTGAATCTGGAATGGCCCTTTACGACTTTCAAAAAGGTACAAGGCCTCTTTAGTTGATATTTAATTATGCTTGGATGATATGATTTTGCCAGTTCCTTTCCTCCCAAGGTGAATATCTTAATGTGGTGAGCTTTCTAAAACTCCAGTGTCAATATCCAAAATAAGGTCTCAATTATCTCTGTTACAATGTGTTAAAGGACGCAGTGTGACTAACTACTCTAATGATCGTTAGTTGTGTGAAAGTTAAATGGATAACTTTCAAAACTGTACTTTTACTTTCACTTTTCTCAGTCTGTTTTTCTAAGGAAAGTTTGTAATCTCAGAGCTCCAGTCTATCATTGTTTATTCTCTTTTCACAGATGTTAATAGCCTACTTTGTACTATCCTCTTCGTCTATGATTATCTTCTTTACCCCCAAGTCTGTCTTTAACCTTTCTTCCAGAACAGTGAGTGAGCTCTTTTTCTATTGCTTCTTTCCAAAATATTTTTTTTTCAAAATTGGGAAGAATGTTCATCTTACCTCCAATTATTTCATTATACCACCTCCACTGAATGCTTTCTCCCTTCTTAATACGTGATTCAGAACTTTTTATAACAACAGTACATTTGAATAAGGTTGCCCAGATTTCTTTGTAATGCAGACAGTGATATCTAAAGTGACAGATTTGCTGGCGTGTGATCCATGAGTCATTAACTGCCACTTTCATGTCTTATTATAGCACTACTTCAGTTTGTATTATTATGATTTTCTGAAGCTCTTCTCCGTCTGGCAGCCTGGTCTAATAGGCAGCAATCCTGACCCTACACAATTTTAGAAGCTATAATTCACTCCAAGTCATTGTTCAGTCCATTCAACTTTGAAACTATAAATAATCTACCCCAAACAGTCCAGAAAAGTGATAGTTTGTCTTATCTCTACCACTTAGGAGCACAGTTCCATCATTTTTAGAAATGGAAAATAAGTTCTACTCCAAGGATTATGGAAAAAATATACACATATATTAGAGTGGTACCTAGGTACTCATTGTTTCAGGAAGGCACAACAAGTATCAAACAAATTATTTTGACTGGAAAAGGTAGCAAGTCACAAGACAATCTACACCAGTAGTTCCATCTTGTATTTTAAGTACCAAATGATGAGTACCTGGACAAAACTGTCACCTCAAAGTGAGTCAGTACCAAATTCAGCCAGTTTGAAAGTGGTCAAGTACCAAGGTATGGCTGTAGTAGCTATTACTACAGATGATACATCACTAACACTGAAATCCAAAATCCAAGATATTCCAATGCCTGAAATTTTGGAGCACCAGTATGTTGTCACAAGGGGAAAATTCTTCAACATAAAATTTTGTCTCATGCACAAAAATCTTGAAAATATAATTGACCTTCAAGTTATAACCAGTCTGACATATGAACAACTTGGATCACAACCATCATTTTAGTTTTAATTTAAAACCAATGTATTGAGTTATGACC
>NW_022946674.1:0-275 GCF_012274545.1 Fukomys damarensis | reverse complement strand
TTCACTAATGTAATGGTTACATAGGCAGCATCCATATCAAGACAAAACTTAAAAAATACAACCCCCACTGCTAGTTTGTGGCATTCTCTCACCGATTATGTCTCATGTCTTTTAAATGCATTGCAGTCTAATTTCTATCTTCACTCACGTTCTTCCTCTTTTACGATGCAGACACAGAATCCACATAGTGTCACTGTCAGGAGAGAGGATTCTTCCTCACATGTACTTGGTGCTTTAAGTGTGTTTGGTCAATGCTAGAAGAGAACTAGAAAAAT
>NW_022946673.1:0-214 GCF_012274545.1 Fukomys damarensis | reverse complement strand
GGGAGAGGGACTTACCTTCCTATGTCATTCCGAACACTGAAGGTCACATGAACAGGGACCCCCCGCCCCTGAAGTGTAGACGACGCGACGCTGGGAGTGGAATGGGGAGCCTGTCCCGTCCCCATCATTGAGCTCTCACCCTACTCGCTGACATGGCACTGCCCACTGGCACCGCGGAGCGAGGCGGGGGTCCTTGGAAATACCCAGTGCATCC
>NW_022946672.1:0-273 GCF_012274545.1 Fukomys damarensis | reverse complement strand
GTTTGAAACACTGTTGTGAGGCACTTTTACCAGAGAAGCTCTTCAGACCTTAGAGAATGCCTACAGCTCTGAGTGCACACAAGCCTCCAGAACTCTCTGTACTTGTAGATAGGTTCAGTTTGACCTTAGAACAGAAACGCACTTTGCAGAGGGCTTCTGCGGCTTAAAGTGCAGTTTTCCCGGGGAAACAGCTTCTCTCACCGCTGAGCCGTTTAAAGCACAAGCGGTCAGTTTCATGAATGTGAAGTACTCCACAGAGAAAGGTGTTGCAAC
>NW_022946671.1:0-316 GCF_012274545.1 Fukomys damarensis | reverse complement strand
ACTTTTGTCTCAAATGTTGATATGAGTTCTTGATTAGTTATCATGTAACAGTTGGTTGTTCTCGTGAAGGCCTCTAGGCCAGTACATACACTTAATTCTCAAAAAAGTGCAATTGAGGGTTGGAATCTACATCTTGTGCAATTTCACATCCCATGGAAATGTTCTTTCCACCAATATGTAGACAAATGGTCTAGTACACTGCTATTATACAAAGGTCACTAAAGGAGCCTAGTAAAACCAGGGACAGGAAGGTACATTCTTCTTGAAAGGAATAACAGTGACCTGGAATAATTTGGTAGCCAGAAGGGCTATGGCA
>NW_022946670.1:0-218 GCF_012274545.1 Fukomys damarensis | reverse complement strand
CTCATGAGCCAGAAAGCCTTCTCCCCCATAGCCAAATACAATGACTTCCCCTTCTAGAGAGCACAAAGCACAATGGAAGATAAAAGAATAGAGAAAATTTTATTATCTGTATGGAGTAAAAAGAGCACAGAAGTCTCCTGCAAAAGGAAAATGCTGTCCCCTAACAAAGGAAGCCTACAGATTTTATTTTATTCTGCTTTCTTGCTCTTTCTTTCTTT
>NW_022946669.1:0-282 GCF_012274545.1 Fukomys damarensis | reverse complement strand
CACCATTTATTAAAGAGCCTATCTTTCTTCCACTGAGGAAGGTCAGCTCCTTTGTCAAAGATGCGGTAGCTGAGTGCATCTGGATTTGTTTTTGCATCTTCTAGTCTTTTCTACTGATCCTCAGGCCTGTTTCTTTGCCAGTACCATGCTGCTTTTACCACAGATGCTTTGTAGTATAGTTTCAAATTGGGAATTGTTATACCTGCTGCCATGCACCTATTGTCTAGGATGGCTTTTGCTATTCTAGGTCTCTTATGGTTCCAAATGAATTTTTGGATTCTT
>NW_022946668.1:0-1062 GCF_012274545.1 Fukomys damarensis | reverse complement strand
GGCACGACGTGCTTTCCAACCTATGACTGTACTGCCATTTTGCCTATATTCATTTGGGAAATTAAAAAGCGAAACTCATTTTAAACCTTTCTTTTAAAAGAAAAGTCATGAAAAACTCAGTGACTTTGCATATTTTCACTGATTTTATGTCCACCTACATAGAAAAGTACTTTTTGTGACTCACTTGGGGGAAAAAATAGCCCTGACCTTCGTTTTGAGTCACTTGTTTAATAGAAACTGGCTCGGGAACACTGTAAATGTGGTTAAGCCACAAGTTAATTAAGTTTGACACTGTAGCTGCGAGTTGGCGAGGGTGAAAAGGGAATTTCAAAGTTAGCACTTTGGCACTAGGGAGATTTCTTTTTGTTAAAAAAACACAAAAGTTATAACCTTACATTAGGGAATTAATTTACATAAAAACCAGAGAAGTTTGTTTAAAAAATTTAATAGTTAATAGCTCTTCACAACTCTCTGATCTTTTGTACATACTCTCTTTGCTATATCCTTTCTCTGACTTTTTATATCAAAAACAAATATATTAAAAATGTATAATGTGCACTCAGAGAGCGAGACAGAGATAGAGAGAGGAAAGAAGGTCCAGATCTTAACTAAATTGTCATATGCTGCAGAATGTCCTCAGAATTGTAAATCAACATATGTCATGCAGTAAATTACATGGCAGGATGTTAAACTAATAAACCAGAGAAAGTTAAAAATCGCATTAGCACATGTTTTGAAATTTCCCGATAAGCTTAGCAGATTCCATCGAATTAAAATGACTGAAACAGTATGTGAGACATGAGATTGTGGTAGTAGAGATAAATGATTTGTAAGAGATATCGCTTTCTATTATAGGAGATTTAAAGTATACCTCAATAAGGCTCTATCCATATAAACTTGAATCTCTGTCTTTGTCCAAGCAGTAGACTGAGAAATATGTCCCATACAGCAGTGGGGAGAGAGGAATTAGCATCTGCAGGAAGCTGCCCCATACACAGGGCAGGGAGAGCTTCGGAAGGCAATGTGAGGCTCTTGCATCCTCACTGAGGGAGGTACAGAGGA
>NW_022946667.1:0-227 GCF_012274545.1 Fukomys damarensis | reverse complement strand
ATGGTCATGTCCATGGGATTTGCTAAAATCTTATGGAGGATTTCCTGAATTTCCCTAGAAGCGCTCCCTCATACCACGTATTTGGAGAAGAGGAGATACTTCTCACTTGTCACTTAGCAGAGTTTTAGACTTCAGGGAGGCATGCACAGAGGAAGATGAGGCGGGTTTCTTATGGTGGCTTTCCTCCTCCCATTCTTGGCTGAGCCCCAGCATACTGCAAAGTGCTT
>NW_022946666.1:0-242 GCF_012274545.1 Fukomys damarensis | reverse complement strand
CCGGTGGCCGGCCTGACTGGCTCCCAACAGGTGTCTGTACCTGAACTCACTCCAGAGGAAAAGGAGTATGGACACAGGCTTCTGTGGACCCCCCAGCTCAGGTGACCTGGGTTGAAATTCAGCTCTGACACTCTGGCTGCGTGAGCTTGCACAAGGCACGTAACACCTCTGGGGCTCAGTTTCCTCACCTGTAAAATGGGCTAAGTGAGGACCCCCCGTCTGAGAGTAGTTCTGAAATTCAA
>NW_022946665.1:0-204 GCF_012274545.1 Fukomys damarensis | reverse complement strand
CTGCCATGATGCCACTTTCCCTGGGCCCAGAGAACCTTGCCTGCTGTGTCATTGTCACTGTGTGGGACAGCGCGACTCGATTCTGGCAGGAAGACCGGTGGGTTTTAGAAACAGTCGCCATTTTGAGAGGGGAGCTGAGGGCAAGGATAGAAGCTCAGTTTCTGTTTTATCTTTCACAGTCCTGGACATTTCCCTACCACAAAT
>NW_022946664.1:0-254 GCF_012274545.1 Fukomys damarensis | reverse complement strand
GCTTGTAGTATTTTGTTCTTCTGTTGGGTTTCTGGGATCTTGACTATTGTATGTCTAGGTGTACATTTTTTTTTAATCATGGCTAACTGGAGTCCTATATGCCTCAGTTATCTGTATGTCAAATTCTTTCCCTCTGTTTGGGAAGTTTTCTGTAATTAAGTTTGTGAACAGCTTTTTAAAAAGTCATTTGTATTTTCTCATGCTACTTCATAGATTCCTTTCAGTCTTATGTTATTCTTCTTTTCATCATCTAG
>NW_022946663.1:0-1306 GCF_012274545.1 Fukomys damarensis | reverse complement strand
CACACACACACACACACACACGTACATAAGCATCAGTCTTAGCTCAGATGTGTGTGTGTTTTTGGACATGATTTCAGCCAGTGCTTTATATAATTATTATGATTACAGCTATCAGATCACCCCCAAAAAGCAAGAAAAGAATCTAAGGGAGGAAGGGAAGATAAAGCAATCACAATCTAAAAGAGGAAGGAAATTGCTGAGAAATGAGAGTGGCATTTGTGTGACCAGTCTTGCTAATATATACAGCATGTTGAAATCCACCACCTCACCAGTCTTACAGAGAAAAGATTTGTATAAGGATTGCTGCCAACGGTGTTACACAAATTAGTAAGTCACTATCAACAGTGTTAGATGAGGCTGAAAGGCTTTTATTAATGTGGATAAATGAAAGGCAGATGGCAGGTTATAGCCTGAGTCTATATTTTTTTGTGAAAAAGCTAGGGCCGTATATGCAGCTCTCGTAAAGGATAATCCACCAGTGAGTGATAACAGTGAAACATTTCATGCCAGTAAGGGGCGATTTCACACTTTTAAAGCAAGACCTGGGGTTGGTAAATAACTAGGTGTAGTGAAGCAGCCAGTGCTGAAAAAAAGGCTGCTGAAAAATTACATACATCACTTCAAAATGCCACAAAGAAGTAGCTTTTGCTCTCCAGTTTTCAACTGTGATGACACTGGCCTTTTCTGGAAGAAAATGCCCGGGAGAACATACATTACCCAGGAAGAGAAGAAAATGCTGGACCACAAGCCTATGAAATATAGGTTAACCTTATTGCTATGTGCCAGTGCAAGTGGCAATCTCAAGATACAGCCTCTCTTGATTTATTACTCTGAGAACCCTGGAATGTTCAGAAAACAAAGTCATGAAGAATAGGCTAGGGGTCATGTGGAGATCTAATGCAAGTCTGAGTAACAAGAATACTTTTTCTTGAATGGATCAGGGAGGCTTCCTGTCCTACTGTTAAGAAATATCTAGGCTCTCTTCATCATGGACAGTGCTCCTGCTCACCCATGAAATTTGGAAGAAGAATTACCATGGCTTTTAGTCAAGTTCCCCCCATCTAATACAACTCCTCTACTGAAGCCTGTGGACCATCAGGTTACAGCTAACCTCGAGAAGCTATACACCAAGGAACTGTTCCTAAAGTGCTTCCAGATGATCTCAGATACAGATTTAACCCTTAAAGAGTTCTGGAAGGACTAGTCTATCCTTTCCCATGTGAGATTAATTGAGAAGGCCAATGTCTCTAAGGACAGCAAGATTTGCCTGGAAGGAAGTGTGGCTCAAAATTATACAGGAGAGAAG
>NW_022946662.1:0-881 GCF_012274545.1 Fukomys damarensis | reverse complement strand
AAAAAAAAAAAAAAAAAAAAAAGAAAGAAAGAAAGAAAGAAAGAAAGAAAGAAAGAAGAAGAAAAATCTATCAAAAGAATGTAGAAAAAACTGGGAAGACCAATGACAAAGAACTGGCCAAAGCTATCATAATACATTTTAAGTGTCCCTAGATCAGGGACTGATTCAAGGAATATGAGAATATAACCTGACAGGGTTAGGTGTCCATCCAGCTTGTACAAAAGTGCATTCCAGAGCCTGGGGTTTAGCTCAGTGTTTCTGCCACCTGCCTCACAAGCACAAGCACCTGAGTTTGATTCCTCAGTACCCCCTCAAAAAAAATTGCATTCCATGTCACCATGTTTGCAGGCGGAGTATGCCAGTGCTCAAGAATTGTACTTATCTTGGCAAAGAAGAAGCATTCTTATTGGACCAAAGTATTCACTGCTGGAAAATCAAGATATTTTCTAAGAAATCTCAGCTAGGTTTCCATGAGTACCTTACACTAGAACTTACAAGACAAAGGCTTTGTACTAAGATTTTGTGCTATCCAGTACTGACCAGTGGCAGCAAGTTACCTACAGTTGTTTTCTAGTCAATAGGCACACATATATTTGATACTTTGGATTTTCAGTGAGTAAATTTACAGAGAATGAATCCTAGAAGGCATAGATGTCTTGCTTTCTTCAGCAAACACAAC
Organism: Fukomys damarensis; assembly: GCF_012274545.1. Classification (NCBI taxonomy): domain Eukaryota; kingdom Metazoa; phylum Chordata; class Mammalia; order Rodentia; family Bathyergidae; genus Fukomys; species Fukomys damarensis. The sequence continues at coordinate 202 of NW_022946662.1, read as the reverse complement.
TACATACCACCAACTTAGAATCAGGGGCATAAGAAATGAAATGAAGAAGCTTTGTCTGACAGTAGGGCTGCTCTCGCAGACTATGACTGGGCTGTGCAAAATTGAAGGACAATATGTCTTCAGCTTCTAGGGGAGAATTTTGCTGAGAGGCAGAATGTTTGTGTGCCTGTGGTGAGGGAGAGGCAGAACATACCCATGTGAT
>NW_022946661.1:0-221 GCF_012274545.1 Fukomys damarensis | reverse complement strand
GAGATCTCATGTCAAGAAGTTAATATACCCTTATGTATTTGTTAATCAGTCCAGGTACAGGTAGCCTAAAGCTGAGGAATAAGAGCTATTAGCGAAGAAATCATTTAAGTGCAAAGAATTCATGGAAAAGCACAAGAAAAAGTATTATTTATAAAGACAGAAACACGCGTAATAGTACATACAATCAGAAAATCCCCACCTGGAAGCCATCCAGAGCGGTG
>NW_022946660.1:0-292 GCF_012274545.1 Fukomys damarensis | reverse complement strand
TTTTTTTTTGTTGGTTATTCACTGTATTTGTTATAATATTGAATAGCACATAAGTAAGGTATTAACAGGCTACGTCTACATAGTTTTTGTTATTTATTATTAATTATATATTAACTCTGTTTCTACTTACTGTTCAAGTTCTGAAATCTTTTCATAGACTGTATTATTTCATCACCTTATTTTTTTGTCTTTATTTTGTTATTGATCATATTTTACATGTTCTGTATTATCAAGTACTTGTAAAGAACATCTTTCCTTACAGTTTATTTTTCATCTTGAATTGGTTTTCTTA
>NW_022946659.1:0-348 GCF_012274545.1 Fukomys damarensis | reverse complement strand
GCACCCCAAGCAAAGCCTTTGGACCCCAAGGAAAACAGAGTGAAGGGCCAGAAGTGCGATGGTGCAGAGGTGACCTTTAACCCACTCCAGGTCCCCAAATGGAAGAGCTGTAAGTGGTCACTTGCAAACCTTGTGTCATTGACTCCTGTTAGTACAAGGTGTGTGGGGCCGTCCTCAGGATGTGAGTGACCCTGAGGCCGGACATTTCTCTGGAGAGCACAGGTCACTCCTTGTTCCCAACATAAAGAGCAAACCTGCCCTTCACCCAATGCCGCCTGCTCGTGTCTCTGCCAGGGCTGCTCACCCTGCAACAGGGGAGCGGCCACATCCCTGCCTCAGCTGTCCACA
>NW_022946658.1:0-211 GCF_012274545.1 Fukomys damarensis | reverse complement strand
ATCCCAATAATGAATGTAACTGTACTGTATACCTAAAATGTACCACTAAACTCAATTAAAAAAAATAAAAAGAGTTTCACATTCCCCAAAATATAGGTCTGCTGTATAGAAGAATGCAATTGCCCTGTTTCCTAATCATACTTCAGATCTTTAGAATATCTCTGTAATGTGCCACAACTGGTACCTTCTCAGTACTTTACATATCTTCCTC
>NW_022946657.1:0-481 GCF_012274545.1 Fukomys damarensis | reverse complement strand
ACCTCTTATAGCCTCACTGCCTCCTCCATGCAAAACAGCCCCAGGCTCAGTATGAAAAGCCAGTCCTGGCTGAGCAGCCTCAGTCTCCTCTCACAGAAGCCTTCATACAGCATGGAGTCCTTGGTGCTGCTCCTCTGCCGGGTGGCGGCTCCCTGCTGTGAGTGTCTCTGAGTTTCAGGAGAGCGAGGGGGCACAGGGTGTGTGGTGTGTTTGACTGATGGTGATGCTTCTTGTCCCCAGGTGTCCTGTCCCAGGTGCAGCTGCAGGAGTCAGGACCTGGCCTGATGAAGCCTTCAGAGACCCTGTCCCTCACCTGCACAGTCTCTGGATTCTCTTTAACTAGTAATGGTGTAAGCTGGGTCCGTCAGGCTCCAGGGAAGGGACTGGAGTGGATCGGTGCGATATGGAGTGGTGGAGGTACAGAGTATAACTCAGCCCTTCAATCTCGAGTGAGCATCGGCAGGGACACTTCCAAGAGCCA
>NW_022946656.1:0-330 GCF_012274545.1 Fukomys damarensis | reverse complement strand
AAAAAAACTTTTAATCAAAGTACTAGTATTTGAAAGCAACAAATGATACTACTTATAAAGGGAGAAAAGACATAACTACATTATTGCCAACCCCAAAAGATACATTCTTGAATGATACATTTTGCATCCAATGCAAAGAACAGATAAAACTCCCAGTGTCAATACAGTACCACCAACAAAGCCGCCAGTATCAAATTTTGATCCTCTATTGTTTTGTTTTGTTTTTTTGTGTGTGTTTGTTTTTGTTTGTTTTTGTTTTTGTTTGTTTGCTTTTGAGACAGGGTCTCACTTATGTAGTGATACGGACCTGGAACTCACTGTGTAGCCCAG
>NW_022946655.1:0-519 GCF_012274545.1 Fukomys damarensis | reverse complement strand
GAGAGAGTGTGAAGGGGAAAAAGGAACTACAAAAAAACTGAAAAACAAGTAATAAAATGGTAGAAGTAAGACTTTTAATATCAATTTAATTGCCATAATATAAATGGATTCAATTTTCCAATGAAATGACAAAGAATGACTGAATGGATAGAAAATAAGACCCAACAAAATCCTGCTCACAAGAAACTCACTTCACCTAAAAAGATGCATAGACTGAAGGTGATAAGATGAAAAAGATATCCTGTGCAAATGGAATCCAATAGTCATAATTTAGGGCACTGCAAAGGACACTGATTTTTTTGGATAAGTCCCCAAAGGCACAAGCAGCAGAACTAAAATAGCTACATGGGATTACATCAAAATCAGAAGGTTTTGTACTGCAAAGCAAACAACAGACTGAAGAGACAACCTACAAAATGGGGAAAAAATTTGTAAACTATATATTTGACAGGAGTTGATATCTAGAATATATAAGAAAGAGGGAGGGAGAAGAGGGGAAGCAAAAATAATTAAGATGTG
>NW_022946654.1:0-648 GCF_012274545.1 Fukomys damarensis | reverse complement strand
CCCTCGGGGCTGTGGTGGAGGGAGGCAGATTAAGTTCTTTAGCCCGATAGTTGTATACTTTCTTCGGTGTGACCTCTCTTTGAGGTATGAAGTAGTTTGAGATCTCGGTCAAGGATGTAGGCTCAGCTGCTAAAGAGAAAAGGTTTTATTTGGCACTACTTGTGTATCTTCTGCCTTTTGGCACCCTACCTTCTCTCATTCCAGCCACCATCTCTGTGGCCTCATTCTGTCTTCCATATGTTAAATGATAATGGTAATAACAAACACCCATGTCTAGTTCCTAATTTTAATTTCAAAAATGGTTTAATAGGATAGTATTTGTTGTTGAGTTTGGGTGGGTGTTTTTTATCCAACATAATTAGTTTCCCTAATTGATTTAATGCCTGTCTTCCTTACCAGCTGTGAGCTCCATGAAGGCAGAAACCATGACTATCTTATTCATCCTTATTATAGTGACTAGAAGATACTACCATATACATTAAGTATTTGCTAATTTTTAAAATTATTGGGGAGAGAAAGTAAGATTAACAGACATTGGTGACTCTTACAATTTTAGATGAGTTTTAATGCAGGCAATGAACTTTGGGAGTTTTCAAACATTTCTGCTGTCTAGAGATCTCATTTTAGGAAAATACTAAGATTATATAT
>NW_022946653.1:0-857 GCF_012274545.1 Fukomys damarensis | reverse complement strand
TTGGTTTTCATTCATTTTGCTGAAATCCAGTCCCTAATTATACATTTTTATTTAAGGCACAGAAACTCACTTTAGCTAACTAATACCCACTACAATGAAGAAATAGAATCCTGATTTATTTTTCCAGCTTAGGGTACTCATTTTTGTTTCTTTTTGAGGAATGTAGATGACAGAAAAAGGTGGTTTATAATTCTACTGTGGATTTTTGTTTTTTTGTTTTTTGGGGTCTGGGACAACTCTGTTTTTAACAAATTCTTCAGCACCAGGCAAGTTATTTGACCCCCTTCAGCCTCAGTATCATTTTAAAATAGGGACAATACCTGTCTCACAGTGGTGGTAGGCATTACAGAAAAGATATATGAGACATCAGGAAGTGACTGGTGAGGGTTCAGTATGTATGACAACTACAATAAAATGAACCAGGAATTCCCTTTTCTTGAACCTGAATGCTCACTACTGCCTTTTTGAGGCCATACTACTGTTCAATCTACAAATTTACAATATGGAATCATGTCATTATCATAACCAGTGTTTTTAACAGGTTTTCTAGCTTAAGTTCTTTAACATTTTTCATGGCTCTGTTTTTTGTTTCCCCGTAGATGTAAGGTAAAGCAACTCTGTCCCAGGAAATGTCCCAAGGGGAAATACAGAAAGAAAGCTAGAATGAATTTGCAAGTTATCTGTGAATCAAGAATTTCCCACCCAGTGAACACTGTTAGGTACATGACTACCTGAATTGGTCAGTGTCAACAGAACACAGTGAAAGTGACTCCTTCACATGAACTCATGGGCTTACAAGATTCTTCTTCAAAGGTCTAATTATTTCCAGACAGAACATCATGTGAGCCTCCCCAAGC
>NW_022946652.1:5870-7160 GCF_012274545.1 Fukomys damarensis | reverse complement strand
TTGGAGGGGGGGTAGCTTCTTGTGTGTCAACTGTTTTGGTTTTGGTTTTTGGTTTTTTTGTGCATTGTTGTGGGATTTTGTTGTTGTTTTGTTTTTTGTTTTTGTCTCTTAGCCATTTGTTGACTTTCTTTACCTATTTTTTTCTACCTCTGTCTTGGACTTGCTTTTCAGTGGATTTTCTCTAGTGAAGTTTTCTTTTCTTTTAACTCCTTCTAGACAGAATCAGCTAGAAGACCTAAGGTGCCCTTATTTTACATTCTCATTTACAGACCCCTGTCCCTACAACTTGTGAGCAAAGAATGGTTTAAGGGAGTTGTTGAAAAGAGGAGTTACAAAAACTACATGACTTACAAAACCCTAAAAAAATTCAATACTTACAATAAAATATTTTCCCAATACTTAAAGTATTTAGCTGGTTGTAGGTCCCCAATAACAGTGGGAGGAGGAATACAGTAGACTACTGTAGTTACAAACACACTGTGAATCAGTGTCAGGAAAGACGTGTCTACAGCTTCATCCAGAACCTCCACAAACAAACATTTCCATTGAGCTACTGAAAAACATGATCTGGTTTTTCAAACAGTAAAGTAAGAGGCATTTTACTACATAAATTATATCATAGATAACTATCAGGTAGAGCTGACATATCAAGAAATAAAATGAAAACACAAAGGATTTTTTTAGAGCTTTAAACTTTACATTTTATGTCCACTGAACTATGTAATTTTCAAGTCAACTCCATGGGGTAAAGATAATTTTCCCATTTGAAATTAATCTTACATATTTAGTGGTTGCTCAACAAGTTAAATGTCTACATCTGTTGATACTGTTTTTCTACAGAAACACTGGATTCTAGAACCAACAGGGACTCTCATCTCAAAAAACAGACTGAAGCTCTATTTAAATGTGTAATAAAATCCAAACTAGCAGAACAATAAAAACAATAAACTATTGAAGTCATCAACCAAGAAAACATTTTGACACATTTTTGTGAAACAAAAGTAGAATGAAAGGATAATGGATAAAATAACCAAGAGAAAACTTAAAAGGTGCAGCACAAGTTCAGTCTACTTTTGGTGGGCCCTGCTTACAATAAAGGGAAAATGGATACAAACTAATGAGAGAACATTCACTGGGGCCCCGCTCGGGCCACGCCGCGTCACAGGCAGCAGAAGACATCATAAGGGCGAAGCCTATAGCGAGAGGCCCAGCGCTGGCAACCCACGCGAGCTGCCTACCCGCCTTTGTCCGCGATGGACACCTTTTTCAGAAAGCTCCAGGTCCCGCCCC
>NW_022946652.1:3351-5170 GCF_012274545.1 Fukomys damarensis | reverse complement strand
TGAGAAAACAAAAAACAACTGTGGGATAAGGGTGAGTTCCCCCAACCACCCAAGCGCCCTCGTTGGACTCCCACAGAACACCTGGACAGCCCACGGGGGAGCAGGAGAGGAGGAGGAAGAGGAGGAGGAGAACAGTAAGACTGCCACCCACAACTGGGAATCACAGGCTTGGCAAAAGGAAAGCACAGATGCCCACAGCCCTGCCACTGCTGAGAAAACAACTGTGGGATAAGGGTGAGTTCCCCCAACCACCCAAGCGCCCTCGTTGGACTCCCACAGAACACCTGGACAGCCCACGGGGGAGCAGGAGAGGAGGAGGAAGAGGAGGAGGAGAGGAGAGGACAGTAAGACATTGGAGAAAACAGAGGGATGGGAAGAGAAATCAGATGAGGTGACAGATGGCACTGCACCTAAGCCTGCACCTTCTTTTCCCCAACCTGCCACAGGGACAGCAGACACCTTGCACCATCCCAGTGTCACCGCGTTGGGCCCCAGTATTCCTACCAGCTCTGCCCCAACACAGAAAGCTGCTGGGTCCCCCACGCTATCTGTACCTTTGCCTTTCCCCATACCCAACAGAGATGGGCAAGTAACACCTACAATTCCCAGCTCTACTGCACCTTCCAATTCTCTCCTCCCCAACCCTCCTGTCCCTGAACCTCTCAAATTTCCTGGGACCCTTCAGGGAGAACAATTAGCCCATCTCCCCAGGGCACCTCTACTTGTCCTGCCTGTCACAGACCCTACATGTGACATGTTAATGGGCAAAGCCAGTCAATTATCACAATCCAGGGCTGCCTCTGATTTGGAAGCTATGGACACCACCCCTCCTTCCCAGTGCATCATCTCACAGCCTCCTGCAGCTTCCGACATCAATTGTAGCCCACCTGACAGGACAACTTCTTGTCCCAGGAACCCACTGCCAAGTGACAGTACTGGCTGGATTCAAGCCCTTGCCACTTCCCACACCCATGCAGTGCAAGGATCTGGGGGACCTTTATACCAACCATCAAATCCAGCAGCCACAACTAGACCCACTTTGGGGAGCCCAGATGGGCATCAAAATTCCAACTCCTCACTGAGGAACCCAGTAGTTCCATCACCAGCGATCGGCCTGCCCTCTCCAACAGCCCAAGCGCCATATGACTTGGAAGCTATGGACACCACGCCACCTTCCCATTCCGTCCTCTTCCATTCCCCTCCAGTTTTGAAAATCACCTGCAGCCCATCTGACAGGGCAACTCATGGACCCAAAAACCCACAGTCAAGTGACAGTATGGGATGGATTCAAGCCCTTGCCACTTCCCACACCCATGCAGTGCAAGGATCTGCGGGATCTTCATACCAACCATCAAATCCAGCAGCCACAGCTAGACCCACTTTGGGGAGCCCACATGGGCACCAACATGCCAGCTCCTCTGCTCTGTGGAGCCCTGTAGTCCCATCACCAGCTATCACCCTACCTTATGGTACAGTCAACCCTCCATCTTACTCAGAAGCTATGCACATCACCCCACCTTCCCAGTGCATCATCGTACAGCCTTCTCTCTCCTCTGTGAACAGCTACAGCCCACCTGACAGTGCACCTCCTGGTCCCAGGAATCCTCTGCCAAGTGGCAACACTGCCATGGCCACTGCCACTTCTCAAGCCCATGCAGTGCAGGATCCATGGACAACTTCATACCAACCATCAGACCCAGCAGCTACAAATCACCCCACTTTGGGGACCTCAGGTAGGCATCAGTATGCCAGCTCCTCCTCTCTGAGGAACCCTGTAGTTCCATCAGCACCGGTCAGTCTACCCTCTGTGGCAGCCCAG
>NW_022946652.1:0-2790 GCF_012274545.1 Fukomys damarensis | reverse complement strand
GGGGTATAAAGGTGTAGGGAAAGTGGGAAGGGTAGGGAAAAGTAGTAAGGGAAAAAAATATATGAGAAAATGGAAATAAAGTGTTTGTAAAAGGGGAGGAGAGGAGGGGGTGAAGGAAGCACAGGGACAAGGGGAAAAAAATAAGAAACAAGACCTGTCATGTAAAGGTACAAGATCTCAATAATGAAAGTAATTGTACTGTATACCTAAAATGTACCAATAAACTCAATAAAAGAAATATATATATATATATATATGTATGTATATATATAAAATGATCAGCCCTCTTTATTGTCATAGAATTTTAAATTAAAACAATTGGAAAATAGTTTTACCGCGGTTAGGATTTAACCATGTCTGCCTCACAAGAGCAAGGTCCTGAGTTCAATTCTGAGTACCAAAAATAATTTTTTTTAACCTAGTAGACACAAAAAATTAAAATTTAATATATAGTAAAACTTAACATATTATATAGTAAATGTGAAGAAATACTTTCTTTGTTGGTGAAAAAATAAACTGGGCTCAATATTCTGAATGGGCATTTCACATTATCCATTGAAATTTACAAGTTTTATCTGCTCATATGAGTAATTCAGTATCCATAAATGTGCAAAGTAACTTGTACTTGGACACAAAGATGTACACATAGGGATATTCATCACAGTATTTTTTATAATAGCAAAAAATAGAACAAGATAAACATCTATGAAGATCTGCTAGGCCCAATCCAAAATTCAGTCTTAGGACAAAATAAAAAGAACTCTAATTTTTGGGAATGATAAGTCCAAACCACCCTCCATCACCCCAGAAATCTACACAGAAATGTTTTACATCAGTTGCATACTTTAACGTACCAGCTCATGCACTGCTTATATCTCTGTCAGACAGATTTGGACCCTCCTGCCATCAACACCTCACAGTAATGATAATAATAATAATTATAACAATAACTGTTAAAATCCAATGCAGTTTTCAAAGCAAGTCAAGGAGGTGTTATGGTCATTTCTGTTTACTAGATGATAATATTGAGACTAGGGTGATATGATTTGCCCTAAAACTTCCAATTTCTCACAGGATCCCACTATTTCAAAACTCTGTGTGTTTTGGAATTGTGGTAAAACTTTCAAGAAGCCAACCTGTCCACATATAGTTCTAAAACAAAGAAGAAAAAAAGCTACACCAACAACCACTGCTGCTTATTTTTCTAGAGGGTGGTAATTGGAACAGGTTGTATCTCCCTAGGTCCCTCTTCACATGGGACAAATCTCAGCTCTCCTCTCCCAGGATCTCACAGGTAAGGCGGCAAAGGGCTTCAAAGTTACATGAACTTCCTTTGGACTTCACTTGGGCTCCTCCCACCCTACAGCATTTTATATTAAACTTTGTAACATAAGGAGATCATGCTATTTAAATTTAAGAACTGAAGGAGGGTTGGGTATTTTCAGTTCTGGGTCAGCAAACTTCACAGGCCTGTAATTAGGTTTACCCTGTTTTTTCTTAGTTTAATCATCAAAACCATGCATGAGAGTAAAGCTTGGATTGCCTATTTTTCCCTTAAGATATGGATCTATTATAGACACAAAATGTCTTCCAGAATATTTTGTAAATACCTCCCAAACCTGCTGAGTGGGCCTAACAGTTTTTATTCTGATCCACCTCCTTAAACAAGCTGAATGGATGTCAAGCACAAAAGTATAAGGTCATTTTAATCCTTCACAGTTCCCCAATTGTCAAAAATGGCTTTTTATTTTCTAATAGTGTTTTTTCAAAGCACATTATTATATTTATGAAACAAGAAAAATGATAGCAACACTGAAAGATGTGTCTGGAACAAACCATGAAAGCTGTAGTTAAAAAATCATCTCAAAGACCTATAATTTCTCTCCCAACAATTTGTCATTTTAAAGCTCTGCCAATGTGGAGCTTGCACACCTGAATGTCCTAGAAAGTGCAGGAGTCTGGTAAGTAGGGGGAAATACAGGGTCCGTCTCTCTTGGAGCCCCGGTTCCAAGCAACATGCAGAACCCAGATTGTAAATAACAATCAAGTGATTTTCTGTGGCTGTGAAAAGGAGTGGAACGATGCTCAGAGGAAGGAAGGAAGTGACTGTCCTTTTTGAGGGTTTCCATGGCTCGGTGTGGCCAGGAGCCTAGGATCCTGTGACATCACCCCTGTGTTCTCCTACCTGTAGCACACACTATCAGCCGTGCCAGTGAGCTGACTCAGTGTGTTTTTCATTTGTTTGGTTGGATTTTTGAGATAAGGTCTCACTACATAGTCTATTATGGCCTTAAACTCACTAGGTAGCTGGGCTGGACATGAACTCAGGGCAGTCCTCCTGTGTCAGCCACACCAAGTGCTAGGATTGCAGGCATTCAGGTAGGTCTGCCTCACGTGGATTAGCACCTTTGATGAGTTTGTTTCAGATAAATTTATGGGAATTATTTTTATAAATTGTATAACAAACATGCTATGATAGCTACCTCTTTAGTGGATCCAATCTTAAAATTTTTCAGCAACAAATAAAGTGGCCAAATTTTAATCATTGGAAAAATTTCCCTCCCTGGCCGTAACTTTGTTCTTCTGGTAATGATTTCGGTTTTTACGGCCAAAAATAATGAATGATTATTATGTAACAAATTACCCAATCTGTAATCATTTATACACACTAGCTTTCTTAACACCGGGCACTCAGTGACTACACAGTCATCTAGGGTAGGTACCCAGTGTGCAGACAAAGTCGAGTGTGACAAAGCAGCCTCAGACTCAGTAAAAAGTGGGGGATCAAGG
>NW_022946651.1:0-243 GCF_012274545.1 Fukomys damarensis | reverse complement strand
TCCTATAGTAAGGTTGAACTTGTGACTATATTCAGGACTATATTCATTCCAAAGGAACTATAATGTTCAAAGAGCTTGCTGTTTCATATTTCAGTGTTTCAACAGGGATTCTTTTAGTCTTTTCAAAACAGAAGGAGACAGATCAGAGTGAGCACAGCTGCAATTTACCATCTTCTACTGGCAGCCGGAAGATGTGTCAGGCTCTTCTAATTTGGCCTCTTGAATTGCTCACTGGAAACCAGT
>NW_022946650.1:0-1733 GCF_012274545.1 Fukomys damarensis | reverse complement strand
TTGTGGTAGTTATTAATCTATCACCTTTAACTGTGTGAATTAAATCAAAATCGAGGCTGGAGCTCAGAACAATGGCCTTTATGTCCCCCCTGTGCTTCTGTGGTGTGAATCCAGGTATAAGCACAGCCAGGAGTCCAAAGTTGCAGGGAGCTGGGCTGTAGGGGGGCTGCGGGCTCTACCCACTACTGGTCTGCTACTGAGGTCATGTGGCTGGCATGAGAGCTATAGTCAATCTCCAGGCAGTTCCAACTCCTACTGGTCTGCAGCCCCTTACATGAAAGTGCTCAGTCCACCCAAGCTGACAGCAAGGTGCAGATGCAGAGAAAGTCAGCAGACGCTCTCCTTTTTTTGAGGAATGTCTTTGTCAATCTGGTTCAATTTATTTATGAGAATTTTACTGTGAATTTAGGTCTTTTAAATGGTTCAATCATTTAACTACTTAATGGTGGTAATTTAATTAATAAATATTAGCTCAACCTTCAGGCTGAGATATCATTACATCATCAATATATATTCAGTTATCAGTGAGTCATAATATTTTCAACTAACTCCATCCTGATTATCACATAACTATGCCGTGACCATAACCAGAGGAATTCAGTATATCGTGAGTGAGTGCAGTAGGTGGATACTGGAGTGTGTTCTACAGTTGTGCAAATTGACTGTGATTTTTGAAGTAGCCACTAAAAGAAACCTATTAGTCAAATAAATTATCAAATACCAATTTTCCTTAGCTTGTTGTGAAACTTGACTTACTAATCCCATTTTGGTCAAAGCTACTGAATTTCTTGCTTTTTCATTCCCCTATAGTGCACAGTTAACACTCCATATTCATCAGTATTTTTCACTGGCCATATTTGACTAATTAGATAAATAACCTGTATCAATAAACTTCTGACATATTTAAGGCTGAGATTTTTTTATAATTCTAGATACTATTTTTTAAACTTACATAAATAAATATTTAACTTTGTTTTTTGTTTTACAGCTCTAAGATACTTGAAAACCATCATAAACAACAGCCCTGTCCCTGTGGGGTTCTAGGTATAGTACTGTAGAATTCAAGATGCATTAGACAAACAGGTTTCTAATAATTTCTTCGAAGGGATAATGAGTGTTTTAAACGTTGTCTCTGTCCGAAAACATCTCACAAAGTCTCTTGTAATAATTCTCAAAACTGTTGGCTTGTTTTCTTAGCCTCAGTAATCTGGATGATTATGATTAGACCAGGTTTTCACAAATAGCTTCATTCATGCAAATGATTTTTTTATATTGTCATATTATTTGAGTTCCTGTAAAAATGGAATTGAACATAACTTTATCTTTTCTGTATTCTTTTTTGTTTTAGAAACGTGTTCAAAATCAGATATAGAAATTGAAAATGGCTTTCTTTCTGAATCTGATTATATATATGTTTTAAATAAAAAAACACAATTTAAGTGTAAGCCAGGATATTTAACACCTGATGGAGAAACGTCAGGATCAATCACATGTCTGCAAAGTGGATGGTCAATTCAACCTACCTGTATTAGTAAGTAATTTATTAGAATCAGTATCCTGATGGTATAAATAATTAAATTATTCTTTCCTGTGGTGACTGGTGTGTATTCCTTTGAAGAAGTAAGAAAAAAAAACTTTGAGAAAAAATACACATTATTTTTTCCTTTTGGAATTAATTACTAGTATGGTTATCTAGTGCTATTTGTTTCCTTTTACTCCACTTTGTTAAAAAA
>NW_022946649.1:0-1335 GCF_012274545.1 Fukomys damarensis | reverse complement strand
ATGTCTTCATTTCAAAAATTATCTCTAAAATAAATGATTTCAAATACAAAAAAATTTACACATCATAACAACTTGCTTTGGTTTTTGTGTGCTGTTTCTCTGAATGACCTAAGGTGTTTTACATATGATACGCTATGTGACTAATAGATCTGTATAACAGCTTTTTGTTTGTTTGTTTGTTTTTTGAGACAGGGTCTCACTCTGTAGTTGAGCCTGATGTGGAGCTCACTATGGAGTCCAGGCTGATTTTGAACTCACAGTGATCCTCCTGCCTCAGCCTCCCAAGTGCTGGGATGACAGGCATGAACCACCACACCCGGCTTGTATAACAGTTTTTGTATATATATGAGTAGTCTTTAAAAAAGAGCAAAACTAAGGCAAAGGGTGATTTACCCAAGTTCTTCTAACTGCCCTCTATGGTATAAAGTTTACTTAAATGATTTTTTAAAAATGATAATTATGATTGCAAAAAACAAATTTACTGACAGATGCACAGGCAGTTAAGGCCGTTGCTTTGAGCTTAACCATAAAGAGTGGCCCCACCCCAAAAGTCCCAGAATGAGATGTTAGAACTTGGTAATTGATAAGCAAGCAACTTTCCACAGTCAAAGGAGAAGATTGCACTCCCCTGGCCTCAGACAGTGAGGAGGGGATTCAACCTTGTGAGCCAGGGGCTAAAAACCACTGCTTGTTTCCCTCAGGTGTGCCGGACTCTGGATAGACACCGTTTCTGCAGAATAATCTGCAAAGTTTGGCTTCTATAGTGCCTCGGATCTCTGACTCCTTACTTTTGGGGCCTGGAGGGTGGACTTCTCTCACACTACTGAGTAACTGCTATGTGCCAAGCAAGAGCTGGCACAAGAGAAAAAAAAGACAAGCAAGGTTCACCAACCCTGCACTCCCATGGCTTGGTGGGTAGTATCCAGATACTTACCTACTGGTGATATTACAGCTAAGAGCTACACGGGAAGGTTGTTTGTGGCACTGATAAAGAAAAGCATTTGACTCACTCAAAAAATTCCAACACTAAGATGAGATAAATATATTTGGAACAGTTTCCAACTCTATAAAAATTAATTGCTTTCACAGTTAAACTAAACAAAGCAGTATAGAAGAAAAAGTTATTTATATTCAGAGACTTTTTTGACCTCCAATTTAACTATACGTGTTTTTAAACAATTGCTTCCAACTTTGCTTCAGCGGAGTAAGATAATGTTCAGATCAAATCAATGTTATGTCACCAATTTAAAAAATTACGTACCTTTTGTTAGATGTATTTTGAGAATAATACACTTATATAATATACACATATACATAAAAAAGCAAGAAAAAAAA
>NW_022946648.1:0-264 GCF_012274545.1 Fukomys damarensis | reverse complement strand
TATTTGGAGTATACATATTTAGGGAATGTCTCTAATGTTTATTACTTAAAAAAATTGGTTGCTAGTTTCCTCTAATGTGATATAAAATCTGTGGAATGAAGGTTCTGCTTTTTTTTTTAATTGTAGCTTATAGCCTAATAATTTCCATTTCTCAAGTTTTCTGTAAAATGCTTTAAACTTTAAATTCTTCTTAAACCTTTTAATATACTTCCCCTGGTTAGGGTCATATCAATTGGATAGGAACAAGACAAATGCCATCATAGG
>NW_022946647.1:0-207 GCF_012274545.1 Fukomys damarensis | reverse complement strand
TCTCCCTAAATCTCCTACCTTCCCTATGTACAAAAGCTTCGTTTCCATTTTCCTTCTATTTTCCCCTTTTCCTTGTCCCTTCCTTCCTTTCTCTCTCCCTCCTTCTTTGTTCCCCTTCCCATTTGAAGACCTTCTTCCCATTTCCCATTTCCCAATGTCCATTACACATCTCAGTCCTATTTCCACTTTTGATTTCTTACACCAGAG
>NW_022946646.1:0-214 GCF_012274545.1 Fukomys damarensis | reverse complement strand
TCGCTCCATCCTTTTTGTAAATTGAATTTAAAGGGCTCATTTCTCAGCAACAGCAGGAATCAGTGGTTACAAAGCCCTTCTAGGCCATTTCAGGGCCCAGAGTTCCCATAAACAGAGGAACCTCTCGGAACCAGCTGGAGATAAGGACAGAAGCAGGGCCACAGTGACAGCCAGCGACACAGGGCTGCCTTCTGAGGGGAGAGACTTCCTGAGT
>NW_022946645.1:0-358 GCF_012274545.1 Fukomys damarensis | reverse complement strand
TGACACATTACCAGAAACTGCTGCAGTAGACTCTAATCTCCTGCTCAGTGTACAACACAAGTGGGGGACCTAAAAGACAGAACTAAGAGAGACAGAAATCAGAGAACCAGGATGGCCAAGGCTACTTTAGCAAAAGAAGCTGGTCTGTTAAAGCCACTGATTTTTATTAGTAATCAATTGGGGTAAAAGCAAACTATGTTCAAGGGCAGGACTATGTGAGAAGATGAGCAGTGATGATGTTCTTATGGAAACTAATGGAGGCAAGACTCGAAAGGGAAGACAATACATTCTCTCGGTATAGAAACAGAAGAGACAAATATAAAAATATGTGGCTGTAATTAGAACATCGTCCTTCTAG
>NW_022946644.1:0-298 GCF_012274545.1 Fukomys damarensis | reverse complement strand
GGAAGGATGGCGAAAAAGTCTTTAGATAGAGGGTTATAACTGCTCAAAAGTCCTGTGAAATAGGTTGGTAAAACTCTGATGTACATGAAAACCACTGACAAATGCAAACTCGCTGCTACGGTGATTAAATTTCTCTTAATAGGATGCGAAATGGTGAAAGACAGAGTATCCACTCACGCCCTTGCTGACTTCTGGGTTGTGGTCATGAATATGGTTGATGCTCTCCACCCAGTGCCACCAGGACTGAGGGACAATTTCCTCAATGTCCTGCGAGCCTCCTCTCTCTTGTTTCTTTAAG
>NW_022946643.1:0-399 GCF_012274545.1 Fukomys damarensis | reverse complement strand
TTAAGATTAAATCCCTACAAAATGCTGCTTGCAATACCAGGCATATGCTAAATGTTCAATTAAGTATAGCAGTGTAGCTGTTTTTGCTTTTATAAGCAAACAAATGAGCTGTGGTCCCACCGTCTTAGCATGGTCACCATTAATGTTTGCTTGTCAGTACTTTTCATATTTTCCTAGGCATATTTTTACATGAACATAAAAAATTATATTCCTTCCCTGGTATTTCACTGTAAAAATTTTCTCATGTTACTGCTTGGCCCTCCTGATCATTATCATCTATGGCAAACATCCAGTGGGGAAGACTTGAAGAGTATCCCATGCTTCCCATAACTTCCAGAAACCCTTTATTGACCCATTGATTTATTTATTAATAGTCCTCCTGCTCTTCCTGCGAAATAA
>NW_022946642.1:0-225 GCF_012274545.1 Fukomys damarensis | reverse complement strand
ACCTACCACCACTCTTAGCAGAAGCAGGGCCATCTGAGGAAAACAAGGCTACCTGTGGGCTTGTTCCCTCACCAGAGAAATAGTGCCCTGCTAACGTAGGTTATAGGAAGTGCGGGAGGACCTTCGGAAAAGTTGGAACTGCAATGATGCCACATGGCTCACGCTGGGCCGCCTTTACCACTTCACATCACAGGAGCCTCCAACTAGTAGCACAGTCCTTGTTTC
>NW_022946641.1:0-201 GCF_012274545.1 Fukomys damarensis | reverse complement strand
GCATAGGGGAGCAATCAAAGGGCAAAATACAGAATCTTATAGAGGAATTTGACTCTGGGATTCAAGGACAGCTGATTTCTCCGAGTTCAGATGGGTGCCCACAGGCTGGATGTGGTCCTCACGGTGACAAAAATAACACGTTCCCACACTCATGATGATCGACATCTGTTATCTGGATGATTTCTACTAAAGTTAAAAAAA
>NW_022946640.1:0-232 GCF_012274545.1 Fukomys damarensis | reverse complement strand
GCTCATGATGACAGTGTAATGGAGGGGGTGGCAGATGGCCACATACCGGTCATAAGACATTGCGGCCAAAATGAGGCACTCTGTAGCAGCAAAGCCCAAGTACAAGAATGTCTGCATTATGCACGGGCCAAAGGAAATGGTTCTCTTGTGGCTCACGAGGTTCACAAGCATCTTGGGGACATTGTTGGATGCATAGGACATGTCAAGGACAGCCAGGTGTGAGAGGAAGAAG
>NW_022946639.1:0-851 GCF_012274545.1 Fukomys damarensis | reverse complement strand
TGTGAATCCAGTGGAATCCTCAACCTCATCTCAAGTGTTTTTTTTCTCAGCTGTCTCCACATTTCTTCTTTGAATGACTCCTTTCCAGTAGTTGTCAAGAGAGCACACACACACAAGCTTTTTCCTAAATCTCTGTGAAGAAAGTATGATTTTGCGGTTCATTTTCTTGAATGAAATCTTGAAATGGTGGTTCAAGTCCCTAGTCTCCGCTCTTCGATTCGCACATTCTGCTTTTGGAAATCCTATCACCATGTATGTCTGTCCCAGAACTCTGTATTCATTACTGCTGCCTTCTTGATTTTGCCAATCTGAAGCACTGCAAACCCGGCACATCCATGCTGAAATCTTGACTTTTTCCATACTACTCCCAACAAAAGCTGATCCTACCCAAATACTTTCCTGTCCTCTGAGTGGTCCTCTTTCCATCAGGTACCTGTGTGGGAAGCACTTCAACAACTCACTGTCTCCACATCGAGGTCATCGTGTCTTACTAGGATTCCCTGGTGATTACCTGAAATCCATGCAATGTCACATTACCATCCTTTCCTAACACACGGTCCTTTCTTCCCTCCTGCCTGGTCTAAGGTGTCACTTTCTGTGAGCTAAAATCTACAAAAGTCTCCTGCTATCTCAATTGCATTCTTGTTGTGCCATCCTAGTGAGTCTTAATAATGTTTTATGTAAGATTTTTTTTCTCCACTTAAAATCATTCCAGACCCTACACTGTCCTTAGCATGAAAACCAATGTCCTTAACAAGAACTTCACGAGCTATTCCTAGCTAGGCAGTTTTAACTCCATTTCATTATCTACTTTACTGTCCTGAGCTCCCATCATTGGACACATTTTTTTT
>NW_022946638.1:0-209 GCF_012274545.1 Fukomys damarensis | reverse complement strand
GCCTAGGTATCAATGGAAGGTCCTCCCCCAAGGTATGGCTAATAGCCCCACCTTGTGTCAAAAATTTGTAGCTCAAGCAATTGATCCCCTCAGAATACAGTGGCCTTCAATTTATATTATACACTATATGGATGATATCCTCCTGGCTGGACCTGATAATGATTCTCTCCTTAAGTGTTCGCAAGAGATGTCCCAAGCTCTTATTGCCA
>NW_022946637.1:0-216 GCF_012274545.1 Fukomys damarensis | reverse complement strand
ATGCCCCCAGTGTGCTCCCCTGGGCTGGGACATGTAGTGAAATCTCCGTACACACTTACAAAACCTTGTTGCAATTGTCGGGTCTTTGTTGAATGGCTGAAAAATAGGACTGTGCTACTAACTGGAGCCTTCTGTGTCACGAAGTGGTAGGGATGACCAGGCAGTGTCACTGACCTTTATTGAAGCTTCATCTTTCTAGAAGGCCCTTCTGCAGTT
>NW_022946636.1:0-271 GCF_012274545.1 Fukomys damarensis | reverse complement strand
TTCCCTTAAATCAGGCTCCCAACTAAACAACCCTCCTTACCAAGAGGCCCAGGCAAGGTTCCTGCTTACCTTTGAGTTTCTGGGTTCAGCTCCCTGTCATCCCAAGGAATTGCTGAAACTCAACAATCATATCCTCATGGAGCCGTGCTGGTGGAAGGCACTGCAGTATATCTCACTGATACTTGTAAACCTTGCTGCTAAAGCCCCAGGTCGTCCACTCTGTTCTCAAATGCAACCCCATGGGGTAGGAACTTAGGCACACAGCTTCCTC
>NW_022946635.1:0-2594 GCF_012274545.1 Fukomys damarensis | reverse complement strand
AGTGAGTTCCAGGTCAGTCTCAACTACAGAGTGAGACCCTGTCTCAAAAAACAAAACAAAAACAAAAACAAACAAATAATATGAAGAAAATGTGCAAAGGGGAAGGGGAAGTAGGAGGGATGGGGAAAGGAAAAAGGGAATGTAATTAACATGAAAAAATGGGAACAATGTGTTTGTATATCGGGTTGAAGGGAGGGCGGGGAAATGGGCAAAAATAAGAATCAAGATATATTATGTAAAGGTACAAATCTCCAATGATGAATGTCATTACACTGTATACCTAAAATGTACCAATAAAATTAATTTTTAAAAAGTGACTGATTAAAACTTTTAAAAGCTTATTACAGTAAAAGCCACACCACTGCCATTAAGCTCCATCAAAATACTTTGTTTCAAACACTGATCACACAGTTCTTGCCACTATCTGAAGCATTCTTAGACCCAGCGGATCTTTACTTGTGTTGCTATGGCCATCTCAATGTCCTAATATCAATTCAAAACATTTACTTTTCACGGTCATTTTGACTGTGGAGGAGAGCCAAAAGTCTTAGGGTGCCAGATCTGGTGAATAAAATAGATGAGGGCATACTATATATATACATACATACATACATACATACATACATATATATTTTTTTTTTCCCTCCCCCTGTGAGCCTGTCTTCTTGTTGGATGACACTGGAAGCACAGTTCAGTTTATTTTTGATCACATCTCATAAAGTCTCTTATGAAAAAGGATTTACAGAACTGCTTCAGAAAGTGGCAAGAGCTATATGGGTTAAGTAGGTTGAACTGAGGGGAGTATTCTGATGGGATATAATGGTAATGTGTCATTTACCATAATAAATGTAAAAAAAAACCTAAATATTCATCAAACTTTTTTATCACACCTTGGATACAAAGAACTCAAAAGCCTTATACCAAATAATGAATAACACAATCAATAAATGGGCAAATGAACTGAACAAATAAATATTCCTCTACGTACAAATGGGCAATAAGTATATGAAAAATGTTCAGCATCTTTAGCTATTAGGTAAATGCAAATCAAAACTGCACTGAGCTGGGCACGGTGGCTCACACCTGTTAATCACAGCACTCAGGAGGCTGAGGCAGGAGGATCACTGTGAGTTCAAGGCCAGCCTGAACTACACAGTGAGACCCTGTCTCAACAAAACAAAACAAAGAACAAAACAAAACTATACTGAGATTCCATCCCATCCCAGTCTGAATGGCTATCAAAAAACAGTGCAGGATGCAGAAGGAAAAAACATTATGAGAGTTCCTTAAACTAAAAATAGAGGCTACTACTTGATCCTGCTATACCATTTCTTGGTATTCAATAACTATTGAGATACCTGTGTAGCTATATTCACTGAAGCACAATTTATAATAGCTAAGGTATGGAAAAAGCCTAGTTACCCACCAACTGATGAATAGATAAATATACACAGTGGAATAGTATTCATCCATGAAAAGAACAACATTACCTAATTTACAGGAAAATGAATGGAACAGAACATAATGTTAAGAAAAATAAGCCAGACCTCAAAAGACTCAAAGTAAGTCAGACTCAAGTCATACCTGACATTTGGAATTGAGATGGAGGCAGAGAAAGAACACATGAAAGTAAAAGGCAGACTATTAGAGAAGAAAGGAATGACAAAGGGAGAATGGAGAATGGAAATTATCAAAGTATGTCTTATGCATTTATGAATATGCCAAATGAAACCCATTATTGTGAATGAATAACTTTAAAACCAATTATGTATTAACATAATAACTTATATATATAATTATTTCTCTAAAAGCAGTAAGTAATAAATGCACTTTTTAAAAAAAGTTTGTATTACCCAAAGGGATCTACTGATTCAATGCAATCCCCTTCAAAATATCAATAACATTCTTTAAGGAACTAGGAAAAAACCCACAATTTTTATGGATACACGAAAGATCCCGAATAGAAAAAGCAATCTGGAGCAAAAACAAAGCTGGAGATATCAAAACACCAGATGAGTTCAAGACATACTAGAGAGTCACTGTAACCAAATCAAGATGGTACGGTATTATAAAAACAGACGTGAAATAACAGAAATCTCTCATAAATAATCCACACATTTACAACTAAATGATATCTGACAAAGGTGCCAAAAGCAGAGAAAGGACAATCTCTTCAATAAATGGTGTTGACAAAACCAGGTATCCACATGCAAAAGATTGAAATTTAACCCCTCTCTCTTACCCTGTACAAAAAATATCAAACCAAGATGGAACAAACACCCAAAAGACCTAAAATTCTGAAGGAAACAGAAGAAAAGATAGAGGAAGCACTTAAAAACACTAGCACAGGCAATAATTTTCTTGATAGGAAACAAAAGCAAAATTTGATGAAGGGAATTTACATCAAACTAAAAATCTCTATGGAAAAGAAAATTAAAAAGAGATAACCTATATAATAGGAAAAAATATCAGCCAACTATTCATCTGACAGAATATTCAGAATATGTAAGAACTCAAAATAATCCCACACAGACACACACACACACACACACACACACACACACACACACACACACACACACAATCTAAGTGAT
>NW_022946634.1:0-403 GCF_012274545.1 Fukomys damarensis | reverse complement strand
TGCTAGGCACTCTCTTGGGCCTTAAGGGCTTCTCTGGTACACGTGCCTCACAACAGTGTTTCAGTCTCTCGCAGGCAGAGACCTACACACAAAAAGGAATAGAGTTGTACTCCACGTAAGACAGGGACTTCACTGTTAAACTCACAGAGTTGCAGCCACTTTCTCTGTGGGGTACTTCACATTCCTGAAACTGACCGCTTTCGCTTTAAATGGCTAAGAGGTGAGAGAAGCTGTTTCCCGCGGAAAACTGCACTGTAACCCTCAGAAGCCCTCTACCGAGTGCGTTTGTTTTCTAACTACAAACTGAACCTATCCCCAAGTATACAGAGTACTGGAGGCTTGGGTACACTCAGAGCTGCTATTCACTCCCTTGGGCCTTAAGGGCTTCTCTGGTACACGTGCC
>NW_022946633.1:0-2537 GCF_012274545.1 Fukomys damarensis | reverse complement strand
ATATATATATATATATATATATGTATATTTTAATTTTTTTCTCTAGAGAATCTAAGTCAATACAACATACAAACTTGTTTCTCCTGCTGATTTTGGGTGCAGGGAATCTCTGATCCTTCTATCACCCAAAACAGACTTCTGTCTGTAAGTTTCTAAAAGATTTGGACTTTGCACAGTCTGGATCTGTCTTTCAGTATTTTCTGTCTTTAGAGGCTGGCTTTTATGCACAAAGACCAGGTTTATCCAAAACATTTTTACACCAGAAACATATTCTTTTGTCCATGCAGAGCTCTCAGATTGTCTTAAAGTGGCATCTTTAGTATATATTTACTATTTTTAATATGGCCTTTAAACTTTGTACCCTTTATTTGAAAGTATGTGGTGCATATTTCCTGTGTTTCCTTTTATGTTTTTATTCCCCAGTTCAGATTATAGGGGTCTGTCACCATTTTACTGAAATTGCAAGTCCTTCATAATACCTTTGAAAATAGTCACAATACCTCCTATGGCAATTATTGGCTCCCTGGAGAGAGAGAGAGAAAAAAACATGTTTTAACCTTAGAATTTCAAAGTAAATTCTCTCCTTGGCTCATTTTTCCTTCTACTATTATATTCAAAATCCATTTTCTTCTGATGTTTTGTGGCTCACATTAAGGGACATATTTCCAGGGATTTGAATTACAGCACAGTCTTCAGAGTCCCTCCAAGAGGCATTCCTCCCATGTAATATCTTGCTAGGAAGTATTTCGTATTTCTTTTTATTAAGATCATCACAGCAAATATTAACGTGACTGTGCCTTTTTCCTACCTTTCTCTGCCACAAGTTTGCTTTTCTTTCTACTTTCTTAATTCCTGGAGCTGGTATGAAAAAAAAAAAAAAAGGGAAGCAGCCAGTTATATTTCTTTCCTTCATTCCCATCTTGTCCCCATTTATTTCTACCTTTCATCTATGTACTCTAATTCTTTAGCTGTTTCTACTTGTTTCAATTTACTGTTATAAGAGGATGCAGAAGATTTTTCTTGGGACACCGCGTCATTCTGAATGACAGACTTACTCTGAAGGGCTTGGAGCACAGTGCTCACACCTCCAGTTCTGTAGTTGGCATTCAGTACCTTCTCTGTCCCCCCACCAGCTTCTGCACAGGTGAAATAGACCCCTACTCACCGGCATCATCACCTTCCCCTTTCATTTCTCATCCTTCTCTGGGATCTGCACTGTGCCGAAGAGTTACTCCTTGTGCAGGAGATCACATTTCCACCTCAAAAGACTTCAACTCCACTTGGTTCATTGAGTTTAAGAAAAATAAACCTTTTAATAAAATTCTCATAAAGCTATTTTTTATCAATTCAAGGCCTGCTTAAGAAACTGTACAGGATAAAATGGCACCATTCGAATCCATGATGTGCAAATACTGTGCAGCATCAACAAAAGAGTGGTCTTAGTATTTGAGAGGTTATTTCCTTTGACCCAGAAGGCAGCTTCAGCATGAGAAAGGAGAAAGAAACTAAATTAGCTTCAGTCTCTCATGTAAGCAATGCGGGACAGATGTCACAGATAAATCACGCTCACATCTGAGTAGAAATTCTCCTTACAAAAGCAAATTGAAGCTGTGGTAAGATAAATCTTGGCCTGCTGCCTCTTCCTTCTGTGGGTGTGGCAAAAAGGCTCAAGTTGAAAAGAATACATACAAATCTTGGATTTTCATTGCGCTGAAAGTTTTTCGTTCTGTACTGAGACCCTTTCATTTCTGGCTTTCTAGATTAACAGGGTAACTGTCACGAAGACCCACTTGTCCTTCTCAACCATCTCTCCTTGAAAGCTCCTTTACAAGGAATGCCGAACAACAGCCTCAGGCCTCTGTTGCTGCTCTGTGGCTGCTAGGTGATGTGAGCAGCAGGCACAAGGAAAGGTCAGAAAGGTAACTCTCCTGTTCTTGGTGGATTTCTGCAGGACATTCAGCAGACCCATGACCACCTTCGCTCCAGCCTCAAGATGAGGGTATCTGGTAGCTGTCTGTATTCCCATGGTGGGACATTTTCTTCCTCTGCTTTTTATAACATGGGACACAATAAATCACTGTTAGACCATTTTAAAAATGAAGACATGGAAGCAAAGTATTCCATTACGTGTCTGGCTAGAGGCCACAAAATGTATCAGAGATCTAATTGAATTTAGGCCCCAGATCTTCTGACAACCATCCTTGCATTTTACAGGTGGGGTGAGCTGCCTCCCCCAAGCCCTTGTTCCTAGTCAGAAGTCGTATTATTCTATACAAAAAGAACCAGCTACCTTTAAAATTTTTAAGTGTGTAGTTTGTTCCTCACTCACTGAGCTGTTAGATTTATCTAATCTGTATGCACAGAGCTCTAACTTTATTGTGTTTTTCTAGAATCACTTTCCAGGCTTTGTGGTCAATACAATGCAATACCACTTTATCAGTTTGTGTGTTCTGTCAAATTTTTTTGCAACAAACTGAATTATGCAAATGCATCTGATAATAGATTTTTCATTTTAGTCATGTATAATTATTTATTTA
>NW_022946632.1:0-549 GCF_012274545.1 Fukomys damarensis | reverse complement strand
AAGTCATTAGAATATAGCTCTGGCACCCCAGAGCTTAAGAAAATAGCCCAGCTATTAGAATGCGTAGAATTCCAGATATGAATAAATCAGTCCCAGGACACATCTATAGAACAGTCTTCGAAGTAAAAAGTTTTCCACTGAAAAGTGTTGTGCACTTCAGTGAATAAACACATTTTCCCTACCACTGTTCCTCTCTGTGGGGACTGCAAACATGTATATGTCTGTCTAGTGATTCTTTCACAGGCCTCCCCAACACACACACACATTCACACACACACACACACACACACACACACACACACATACACAGAGCACTGATATCACACATCTCTGACATTCTCAGTGTGGACAAACAACAACTAGAAACAAAGTACAGTTAGCCAAACTGGCATTGCTCGTGACTGAAACCAGATGTAGTTGCATACCCACCTGAAAGAGTCTCATGCCCTGCCCCTTGCCAACAATATCACAACCCCCCATGCCTCTGACCTCTGAGCTGCATCCAAGCAGTACATTCCTAGGCTGTGACAGAGCTACAAGTGAGGGAAG
>NW_022946631.1:0-242 GCF_012274545.1 Fukomys damarensis | reverse complement strand
TTAGGGGAGGCCACAGGTCTAGGGGTGTTAGATGGGGGAGGAATTCATCATTTCCATCATCAGATGGTGGCAGGATCTAGAGGTGTTGTCAAATCCCAGATGCCACAGGAGCAGAGTGGGTGACTAGGAACCCTTTTTTCTCACCAAGGGTCAAAAGAAAACTAGGTCCCAGACTACATGGACACAAGACACAACCAGACATGAAATAAAACCTTCAGTCGCCACCCGGCTGCCTGTGATCA
>NW_022946630.1:0-251 GCF_012274545.1 Fukomys damarensis | reverse complement strand
TTGTGTTTGATGCTCATGACAACTTAAAATACAAATCTAGCATTTTTAGGAAATTCTAGAGGGTGGTACAATTAAAACCGCACAAGTTGTTATTGTTATATGTTGATTAGTGTACAGTATTCTTGTATGACATTCTATAAGCTTGTCTTCTTAAGTGACACAGTATTGTCCCACCGTGAGACAGGGGTTTCAATTTTGTATTTGCTTCTAATGTTTCTCAAAGGGAACCTTGTTTAATGATAGAACATTTG
>NW_022946629.1:0-287 GCF_012274545.1 Fukomys damarensis | reverse complement strand
CAACTGGCACATGCCTTTAATCTCAGCACACGGGAGGCTGAGGTAGGAGAATCACCATGGATTTGAGACCAGCCTGAGCTACATAGAGAGACTCTGTGTCAAACAAACAAATTTCAACCTTCTTTTATTTCAGAGAATAATATGAAAGATGAACCCATAGTACTAAAAACAGCAAACAAAGCCAGTTAACACACTCTTGAAAGCTCTTATAGGATCTCTACAGTAATCATTTTAATCAAAATTCAGTAGTATTCTTCCTATAGTTCTTTACTATGCAACACATTAGG
>NW_022946628.1:0-204 GCF_012274545.1 Fukomys damarensis | reverse complement strand
GCAACTAAAACTTATTTTCTCACAGTTCTGAGGACTAGAAGTCTAAAATCAGGGGCCAGCAGATCTGTGTTTCTTCTGACTCTGGGTAGAATTCTTCTGGCTTCCGGAGGTGGCCATCAGTTGTTGGCATCCCTGGACTTACAGCTACATCCCTTTGTCTGTCCTGTGTTTTCACATGTGGTTTCACTGTGTCCCTCTTCTTCT
>NW_022946627.1:0-303 GCF_012274545.1 Fukomys damarensis | reverse complement strand
AAGGTCTGACCTCACTAATCAGAGATCAGCGTTTCAACATCTCATCTTGCATTTATCACAAAGACCAGGTCTCCCTTGAACTCACTGTGTAGCCCAGGCTGGCCTCAAACTTGCGGTGATCCTCCTGCCTCAGCCTCCTGAGTCCTGGGATGATACCCATGTGTCACCGTACCTGGCAGTTTAAGTCTTAAACAACCCTTTGAGGTAGGAATGATTACCTTCATTTTCTAAATTGCCCCATCTTACAGAAGGTCTCTCAGGTCAGCACCCATGGTGAGAGGAAGTGTTACTGCTTGCACCTGA
>NW_022946626.1:0-220 GCF_012274545.1 Fukomys damarensis | reverse complement strand
CACACAATGATGGTGTGAGATAAGAATGCTTCATCCTTGAACTACTCAGTCCTTTTAGTGGCTTTCATTTTTTTCACTTTCAGTAGGGATAGTAGTATAGGATTTCATTCCTCCTAGCTCTGTTGTAACAATCACATGACCCTGGTGATGGCGGCATTGGAATCCTTGGCATGGGGGAAGTTGGTGCAGAATGCTGCTCTGTGGTGATCTGCAGGGAAGT
>NW_022946625.1:0-218 GCF_012274545.1 Fukomys damarensis | reverse complement strand
CTTGTTATGTTTGCTGGAACATTCCTTGCCTTTTAAAAATAAGTTTGGCATGAGGGACATAGTATTAGAAATCCTGATGGCTTGCTGAGAGGGGGCTGACTGTGATCCCACTCATCCTTAAGACTCTCCTCCCTCTGGCTCCACCCCCTTTTTCGGAGATTGTCTCCTGCAGGAGCTTGAAACTTCTTTTCCAGGACACATGGGGTTTTAAGTTCATT
>NW_022946624.1:0-488 GCF_012274545.1 Fukomys damarensis | reverse complement strand
TTCTGCAGTTTAAAGTGCAGTGTTCCCCGGGAAACAGCTTCTCTCACCGCTTCGCCGTTTAAAACGAAAACGGTCAGTTTCATGAACGTGAAGTACTCCACAGAGAAAGGTGCTTCAACTCTGTGAGATTTCCAGTGAATTCCACCTCTTATGTGGAGTACAACTGTATTCCTTTTTGTTTGTAGGTGTCTGCCTGGCAGAGATTGAAACACTGTTGTGAGGCACTTTTAGCAGAGAAGCCCTTCAGGCCTAAGAGAGTGCCTAGCAGCTCTGAGTGCACACAAGACTCCAGAACTCTGTATACTTGGGGATAGGTTCAGTTTGACGTTAGAACCCAAACGTAATTTGCAGAGGGCTTGTGCGGTTGAAAGTGCAGTTTTCCATGGGAAACAGCTTCTTTCGCTGCTTAGGCATTTGAAGCGAATGCGGTCAGTTTCATGAATATGAAGTACTCCACAGAGAAAGGTGTTGCAACTCTGTGAGTTTAC
>NW_022946623.1:0-205 GCF_012274545.1 Fukomys damarensis | reverse complement strand
AGCGTGATCCGGAAGGAAGTCGCCTACCGGGTAGTTTGCCTTTGCGAGGTAAGGTGAGGGCAGTGCCTTTCAGGAAGCTGGGATGAATTGGGTATTTCCAAGGACCCACGCGTCGTTCCACGGTGCCAGTGGGCAGTGCCATGCCAGCGAATAGGGTGAGAGCTCGATGATGGGGACGGGACAGGCTCCCCATTCCACTCCCCGC
>NW_022946622.1:0-226 GCF_012274545.1 Fukomys damarensis | reverse complement strand
CAGTCAACAGACTCAAGATGTTATGTGCAGGAACAGAACTCAGGTCTCTTGGTAACCAGGGTCACTGCTTTCCCTGCCTCCTGTTGCAGGTCTACATCATGGAGAGCTGATTCTCATGAAAGCGTGGCGGGGGGCGCCATAAAAGAAATTCTTCACGTGGGTGATGAAAATCATCAACAGCTTATGAGGTTAGGTAGCCATGTGCTTAGCAAAGTCTCTTGATTTT
>NW_022946621.1:0-348 GCF_012274545.1 Fukomys damarensis | reverse complement strand
GGGATACCTTGCTCCTTTCATCATACCATCCTTGCTTAAAATAACTAAAATTATGCTTAATTGACAAAAGATAATTTCTATTTTGACCACGACCCTATTATGAGAAAGTGTCTTTGACTTAAAGCAATGTGGTATTATTCCAGACAATTTTCACAAAGACAACATAAACACATAAATCCTTATATTCAAGATCAGAAGGTATTTGGAAATCAAAATATATATGAAACAGTGTAATACTGCAAAAGTGTAAGTGCTCATCAGTTTTATATTTGTCTCGCTACGTTACCCTTTTTATCTCGTTCGGAACTGAAGAGATTTTAGAGACTTTTTTCCCCTTCTGTGCTTAAC
>NW_022946620.1:0-241 GCF_012274545.1 Fukomys damarensis | reverse complement strand
CGCCAGCGCTGCTGCTGAACCTGAATGCTTGGCTGCTAGGGCAGTGCTGGCGCAACTTTGCCCGTGTGCCCACGGAGGATGCTGCATGCCCATTGCAGCACGCATGCCGTAGCGTTGCCACCACTGCCCTCGACCGATAGGAGCCACTGTCTCCCCAGGACGTGCCTAGGATGGGAGCCTCTGAGAATCTGGAGTAGAGGAAATGCAACCAACAGGCAGAATTCCAGGACCAGACAGGGAG
>NW_022946619.1:0-606 GCF_012274545.1 Fukomys damarensis | reverse complement strand
ACAACTGTATTCCTTTTTGTTTGTAGGTCTCTGTATGGCAGAGACTAAAAGACTGTTGTGAGGTGCTTTAGCAGAAAAGCCCTTAAGGCCAAAGAGAGTGCCTAGCAGCTCTGAGTGCACAAAATCCTCCAGAATCGAGGATACTTGAGTATGAGTTTAGTTTGAAGTTAGAAAACCAATGAACTCGGCAGAGTGCTTCTGTGGTTTAAACTGCAGTTTTCTTCAGGGAAGAGCTTATTTTGCTGCTTAGCCCTCTGAAATCAAAACAGTGAGTTTCCTGAATGAGAAGTACTCCACAGAGAAAGGTGCTGCACCGCTGTGAGTTCACCAATGACATCCACACGTTATATGGTGTACAACTGTATTCCTTTTTTGTTTGTAGGTCTCTGCCTGGCAGAGGTTGAAACACTGTTGTGAGGCACTTAACCAGAAAAGCCCTTAAGGACAAAGAGAGTGCCTAGCAGCTCTGAGTACACAAAAGCCTCCAGAATCCTGTATACTTGGGTATAAATTCAGTTTGAAGTTGGAACACAAACGCACTGGTCAGAGTGCTTCTGCGGTTTAAACTGCAGTTTTCCCTGGGAAACAGCTTCTTTCACTGCTTAG
>NW_022946618.1:0-298 GCF_012274545.1 Fukomys damarensis | reverse complement strand
TATACTTGGGGATAGGTTCAGTTTGACGTTAGAACACAAATGCACTTTGCAGAGGGCTTCAGCAGTTTAAAGTGCAGTTTTCCCGGGAAACAGCTTCTCTGGCCGATTAGCCGTTTAAAGCGAAAGCGGTCAGTTTCAGGAATGTGAAGTACTCCCCAGAGAAAGGTGCTGCAAATCTGTGAGTTTACCAGTGAAGTCCACATGCAATGTGGACTACAACTGTACTCCTTCTTGCTTGTAGGTCTCTGCCTGGCAGATATTGAAACACTGTTGTGAGGCACTTTTAGCAGAGAAGCCC
>NW_022946617.1:490-785 GCF_012274545.1 Fukomys damarensis | reverse complement strand
TCATTTCCAGAAATTCTAAGCTGGTTATGCATTCTGTCCACACCTCAGCCATGAGCCTTTTGAAGTTTTCTAGGAGTCTGTTGAGTGCTATCACTCATCCCGCTACAGAGAAACCTCAATCCATGTTTGCACAAACTCATTGTTGTTAAGTTGTTCAAAATGAACTGGGGACGAGAACAAAGAGTGGTCCATTCTCACAAGGTTCTTCTTGGGTCCACATTAGCCCAGATCACTTGTCTATAGTTAGTAGCCTGTGTTCAGGCATTGCAGAGATCTACTTACCTCTTGGATTTAA
>NW_022946617.1:0-475 GCF_012274545.1 Fukomys damarensis | reverse complement strand
ACACACACACACACACACACACACACACACACACACACACTGGTGGGAGTGCAGACTGGTGCTACCACTATGGAAATCAATATGGAGATACCTCAAAGAGCTGGGACTAGAAGTTCCATTTGACCCAGCCATCCCTCTGCTGGGTATTCTTTCCAAAAGAATTAAAAGAATCATATCACAGTGATATATGCAGATGTATGTTTACAGCGGCACAGTTTGTAATAGCTAAAATTTGGAAACACCCCAACTGCCCATCAGTTGGAGACTGGATAAAGAAGTTGTGGTTTTTCTATAAAATGGAGTACTATTCAGCCATAAAGAATGAGAAATTAGATTCATTCATAGGAAAATGGATACATATTGAGGATATACTCCTAAGTGAAATATATAAGTCACTCATGTGTAAATACCAAATAGTTTCTCTGGTGTGAAAAACTATAATGGTACACAAGATCCTAAGGGGACAATTTTGAAA
>NW_022946616.1:0-246 GCF_012274545.1 Fukomys damarensis | reverse complement strand
AGGAGAAAAATTATAGAACTTAATTTGAATAACAAAACAGTCTTCTAAGAAAAGTATTGCTCATGAAGATGTTTGTGTCCACCGATCCCAATCAGAGTCCCTCATATATGTCACAAAAACAAGGTGGCAGAGCATCATAATCTGCATACATTTTGCATTCATCACAGAACTGAAGGTTGGAGAAAGATTCAGCAGCAGCAGTTTCAGCCAGGAAGACCATGTCCTTGGTGTTGGCTGAGTTAGCCT
>NW_022946615.1:0-2639 GCF_012274545.1 Fukomys damarensis | reverse complement strand
GTACTCACTAATGATGATAATTAGTTATCGGTGGTAATCTTTTAAAGAAATGAATCATTGCATTCACTAACGATGATACGCACCAACATCTGAGTGCAAAATTTGGCCAGGACAAAGCCATGTCCTGTTGTCTTTGTTCGAGGATTTGAAACAGCTGATTGGGAAGGCTACAGAGACCACACAGTGCCAGGGATCTCCTTGCCTTCCTAACAGCATGGAACATTGTCCTTCTTAGTATTAATAATTGAGAATTGGCTGTGACTTCAGAACATCATAAATTAATTAACACATTGTAAGTCCTAAGCCATGAAAAGGACATCTTTTCTCAGCACTAATTTGCAGAGTTTCCCAGTATGGTTTTTAAAACATAATCTTTTGGGAATAAGACTTCCCTAATTGGCCTCATAAATTTCAAATAAAATTGATGGAACTCAAGACTTCTGTTAAATCTACACTGTCTGAACTCAGCACACCTTGGAAGTCTTATCAACTTAATAAAGGAGTTGTTAGGAATCTTTGTAGGTTTGAGGTTTTTTGTTTGTTTGTTTTATTTTGTTTTTTGGTTTTGTTTTGTTTTTTGAGTTTTCCAAAGCAACTTTGTAAAATATATTCTTTTGGAATCGTGGTAGATGACATATTGAAATTTTCACCCCAAGTTTCTTTCATGAGAATCCAAGTCCTGTAGCCACACCTGGAAGAGGCCCTTGTGGATTAGCTGGTACAAAAGCCTTGGACATTTCTCTTTTTAGCAGCATGTTCAGTGTACTTGTGGCCTTTTGTTAAGACCTTCTTTTTACAATGTTTATTTCCTTACCATCTGGACTTCTGGCACAAGTTGAGTCACTTTTCTGCTGATTCATTCCTTAATCAGTAGAGTTGGGGGGTGTGGAGATGACTGTTAGAGCCACATCAGATACAATTGACTTGGTGCAAATGTGGCATTTCTTGTTTCAGCTCATCTCTTTCCGTTTTCCTCTAGAGTAAAGAAAAGACTGAAAAACTAAAACTTCAGGCTGAATCCTTCTGTCAGCGTTTGGGAAAGTATCGGATGCCCTTTGCCTGGGCTCCCCTTAGTTTATCGAGCCTCTTCAGTGTCTCCACCCTTGACAGGGAGGTTACTGATGTGGAGCCCAGCGTTGGTAAGATTTTCACCTTTGGGGAGCGCTCCTCAAAGTACAGTCCCTGAGGGCAACTGCTTGTTAGTGGGGGCTCAAGAGTATGGGAAGAGGTAGGGTGAGGAAGTGGAAACAAATAAACAGAATGACTGACTTGCATGTTTGGTTCGTGATCCCTGTGAACATTTATAGAGTTTAGACATGATCTTATAATAAGAACTTTGCATGGAATTTTGCAGTTGTAAATGCTTTAGAAAGTTAATCTTCAGTAGCCACCTTTTCTCAAGAAATAAAATTCTAGGGCCGGGAATTTAGCTCAGTGTCTCTGCCACCTGCCTTGCAAGTGCAAGGTCCCGAGTTTGATCCCTGGTATCATTTTAAAAAAGAAAGAAAGAAAATTCTGGAAAATAACAAGAAAATATAGGAAGCTTCAATCGTCAGTTAAGCAAAGCTACCATGTTTGGCTCCTAAGTATAAGAATAACCTGGACACAAAGGATTTAAAAAGCAAAACTTAGATTTTTGTTTTTCCACCAAAATTTTCAGCCTCTTAAAGTTTAGTTTGCAAAGCATCATGAAAAAGTGGGTGCCAAAAAAAGGTCCAGCTATGGCTCCAATTTATTTTGCATGTCTCTTCTTTTCCATTACCTCCCTCCTGGGTCTAAACCATTTATTTCCTACAGGGTTTGGGTGTGGAACTGTGCAAGTGTTTCAGAGTTTTCAAGTAGGCCCACCCCTACCACCTGTGGCAGGGTTTCTGTTTTCCTAAATGCCATTGTATTTGGCAAATACTCAAGTCAGCCTTCACATTTCTCATGCATTCTGTGCCTCTGCCACTTTTGAACTGTTAGTTTATCCACAGGAAGGAAGGAAAGGGTATCTGTTCATGCTGCTGCTCTTCTGGACTTACTGTGTAATTACCAGTCAGAACCTCTGGATTATTTCTGATCTGTCAATAACAGACTCCATTTTACTACTGTTTGACCTTCACACCACAATTTTTCTAGGGTCAACTTCTTTGTATAGTCAGCCTTATTTGAAAGTGTTGTATGTGGCATTTACACCATACCCTAAGCTAGGTAGTTCTGGCATAGGGTTTGCCGAGACCTCTATAATCTCTGGGTCAAGGATAAATTCACCTGATTGCAGAGGCTGAACTCTAAAATGCAGCCAGGATTGATGTGTGTTATGCAAGTTTAGGTAGGCAGTGGTTGCAAAGACTTTCAATTCGGCACCAGAGTAAGAATTAAGGATAAGAAAATATTCAAAGGCAAGAGCTGGAGTGTTAGAGTTCTAAGCAATTTGACCCTTTCACAACAGAAGCCCTGAGTTTTTCATTATGAAAGCCACGGGATCGCCATCTGAAACCTCAAAAGGGACAAGAAACAGCTAAGCAGAGGCAGAGTCCTGGCCTTGTCTAATTCCCATTGTGGGGTCAACCATAGCAAAATCTCAGTTCTGTTTGCTGGTCTATATGCAAGAGCAGAGGCAGGCCGAATCCACAGTGCACACAAACTGCCCCTAG